>NC_089838.1:24021856-24214585 GCF_035609145.1 Eleutherodactylus coqui
CTCACCAGTCATCATATAATTTCCATATGCCCAACCTGCTCACGCACCTTGTTCCACCTCTAAGGGCTCCCACCCACTGGCGATATTTTCTCCACTGCGATGCGATTCTAAAATTAAAGTCTCGCATCGCAGTGCGAGAAGAAAAAAAAATTGTCATCACGCTAACATATCGCCAATCTTTTCAATGGGGCCAGCGGCAGCAGCGCTAGCCCCATTGAAAAGAGATGGAGAATGCCGGGGACTTCTTCCGCAGCTGTGACAGCTGTGACCCGCAGGGATGAAGGAAACTCCTGCCACAGCTGTGACAGAAGTCCCCGGCATTCTATTCCATTGCTTGAAATCAATGGTTTCAGCCAAGCCCCGCGGAATAATTATCAGGGAAAGGGCTTGAAATATAAGCCCTTCGCCAATAATCATCAATAAGTGGTGAAAAAATAAAAAAAAGTTATTACTCACCTCTCCTGCGCTCAGCCGCATCCTCCGGCTGGCTCCCCGGAACTGCTATGAAGCTCTTTCAGCAGTCGGGGATTTAAAAATTCCCGACTCTTGAAAGGGCTGAGCAGATTGGCTGAGGGCTCAGCCAATAGCAGCTACTGCTTAGCTATTGGCTGAGCGCTCAGCCAATCACACATAGCCCTTAGCTAATCATTCATGAATAGCTATATCTTAGAATAGCTATAGAATAGAATGCCGTGGACTTCTGCCACAGCTGTGACAGAGGATTCCTTCATTCCCGCGGGGATGAAGGAAACTCCTGCCACAGCTGTGACAGAAGTCCACGGCATTCTCCCTATGCTTTCAATGGGGCTAGCGCTGCTGTCGCTAGCCCCATTGAAACCACTTGCGATATGCCGGTTCTATACCGGCCTCTTTGCTGTGATGCAAGAGTTTTCTCGTGCTCTCGCAGTGCAAGAAAGAAAATATCGCAAGTGGGTGGGAGCCCTTAGGGTGCTTTCACACTGAACAATTATAGTTAAAAAAAAACCAAAAACCGCTGGATGGTTCGAAATTGAATAATTACAGATCGAACGATGAACAATAATTCACTTGCTTATCATTCATTTCATGCAAGCATGAAAATCATTGGCTCGTTCACTAATCTTTCGGTGTAAACACCAATCGTACAGTCGTTCCCGTTGGCACAGTGACTGCGAGCGAACGATTTGTCTGCCTTTTGGCATTACAAACCAACAGTTAGATGTGCTCTAGAGATGAGCGAGCGTACTCGAAAAAGCACTACTCACTCGAGTAATTTGCTTTATCCGAGTATCGCTGTGCTCGGGTCTGAAGATTCGGGTGCCGGCACGGAGCGGGGAGCTGCAGGGGAGAGCGGGGAGGAACGGAGGGGAGATCTTTCTCTCCCTCTCTCCCGCCCGCTCTCCCCTGCTCCCCGCTGCGACTCACCTGTCAGCCGCAGCGGCACCCGAATCTTCAGACCCGAGCACAGCGATACTCGGATAAAGCACATTACTCGAGCGAGTAGTGCTTATCCGAGTACGCTCGCTCATCTCTAATGTGCTCCTTTTCCCTATAAGAAGGCTTGTCTGATGGGCAGCTATCCTAAATAACTGGAAAGGCTTTGGATTTTTCACCTTTTTCCTTAATGTGAATGTCATCACAGATGTGCAGATCCAGGTGGGAAATAATTAGATGATAGGAGGTTTCCTTCACATCGAAGTCTCGGAAGAGCTTTAAAATGGCTTGGTTCTGCTCCGGTGTTGCTGAACTTTGCTGGGTCTTCACTTGCTGGGAGCTGGTGGGGGGCGTCCAACTCTGTAAGTTGACATTAATGGTTTTATTAACTTGATCAAAGGGATCGTCTTTCTATATACAATCACTAAAGAGGTAACCTCATCGCTCCCAAAAGAAAAAACAACCTGTTCTCACATCCAGGGACTGTGAAGCATTACATTGCGGAAATCAAGGAATGCTAGTAAGCCCCCAACATAAAATCGGCTCAGCTATGGCTAATATAGGGTGGCAATAAGAAACCCCTCTGTTACTGCCATATGCTATAGTACTATTTTGGAAAGGATATTGCTATACAGAATCCCTAGAATAATCTATTGCATCTTCACTAGGCTCCAGGCTGCCATGGCAACCATCAGCAACCGAAGATTGCATTGTGGGGGACCAATGGAGGGGACAGTTTCCCCTGCTGTCCACCAGCTTAGATGCTGCAGCCAGCGTTGACCGTGGCATAAACGGTTAAATGGTCACGATTGGATCTCCAATTGAGGCCATTGCCAGTGGGTGTCAGCCATTCAACCCAGCTGTCATCCATCAAGTATGGCGCAGGCTCAGTTCCCGGGCCCACTCTATACACCCCCCGATGCTGGTGGATATACATGTATGCCCTCTTACGCAAACTGGTTAAACTTATTCTTCAAGAATGTTTGGCGATTTGTTTTACATTTTTGATGTCACAATCAAATTATTTTTAAAAGGATCCCAATATACTACAGTTTCCACACACTGACCACTAAGCCGAAAAGTAGTTTGCCACATCCTGCTTTGTAGAGAGAAAACTTTTCAGCAGTAATCTCATTATCATCACAGGCAGGATTACAATGACTGTAACACATATATAAATAGAACAGAATCCACTAATCACAATAGGGGATGTCACTGCTCACCTCCTCCCCCTCCCTGCACAAGTCACAGAGCATGCCCATAGCACTCTCCCATAAGAGTCAGTGGGACAGCTCCTGTCCTTGTCTCCTATTGTCCAAGTGGCTGCTGTAAAGTATCCCTCCAAGGCTGCATTCACACAGGGCGGATTTGCCGCGGTTCTGCCGCAGCAGATCCGCCCGCGGCAAACCCGCCCACGGCCGCTAATCTCTGGATTAGCCAGCCATGTGGACGAGGTTTCTCAGAAACCTCGTCCACACGGGATGGCTAAACTGCAGCAGTAAATAAATGTGTTCTATCTAAAGATGAGCGAGTATACTCGCTAAAGGCAATTGCTCGAGCGAGCATTGCCTTTAGCGAGTATCTCCCCGCTCGAGACGGAAGGTTCGGGTGCCGGCGCGGGGGAGCGGTGAGTAGGGGAAGTCATCAGGAGGGAGCGGGGAGGGAGAGAAATCTCCCTCTGTTCCGCCCCGCTCTCCCCCGCAGCTCCGTGCCCGCTGCCGACACCCGAACCTGCAGTCTCGAGTGGGGAGATACTCGCTAAAGGCAATGCTCGCTCGAGCAATTGCCTTTAGTGAGTATACTCGCTCATCTTTAGATAGAACCCATTTATTTCAACGAGTCTGCTCACATAACCGTATTTTTTCCGCATGCATTTCGGTCACACCAAAAAATACGCAGTATGCTTTATTTTCCTGCGCATTTGCGCATGAAAATAGCACATATTGAGCTAATTAACTAAATTGCTCATTGCAACGAATCAGAGCATGGTTGCATGTTTTTCTTGCCCATGCAATATGCAGTGAATATGTGGGCGTAAACGCTCTTAAGCCCGTGTGACACCGGCCTTACAGGACTTAAGCTTGCAATCATTTGATTACACCAGTGTTTCCCAACTCCAGTACTCAGGGACCCCAACAGGTCATGTTTTCAGGATCTCCTATTGTCCTGTGGCAATGTCGGAGGCGCCGACAATAATTATATCACCTGTGCAATACTGAGGAAATCCAGAAAACGTCACCTGTTCGGGGTCCGTGAGGACTGGAGTTGGGAAACACTGGCTTACACCATATACTGCAATACTTCAATACTTGGCATTTCTGCCAGGCCTCAAACCTGTATTAATAGGCAAAAATATATGGCGGCCCTGGGAGCTTTTAGAAGGGCCCCATCTGCCATAAAAACTGAATGGCACTTCGCAATCTCAGCTTCTGATCCCGCTCCATAGAAAAACCACACCACCAGGATATATATATATATATGCCCTGGAGCATGAAAGGTTAATTAGTATTAAAAACAATGAAGGTGGTAGATTCCCTTTAACAAAAGGAAGCTTACCTGTGCGGGCTGTGTGGAGGCGGCCATACTCTTCCTCTGCGTAGTGGACTTCTCTATTACTTCACTTAGGGACTTGGCATACTGGACCATGGCCTTCAGCTGCGAGTCCGTCAGCACCCACAACAGGTCATCCAGCATGAGGACCAGCTTTGATGCCAGCACGTTACAATCTTTTAGCTGTTGAAAAACACATGCTGAGGATTAGAGGACTTCTCTTTCCTGCCCGTGAGCCCCTCTAGGAGTCAGAGAGGAGAGCCACCAAGTATCTATATACTACATAACTGGCGATGTAAATGAATGGCGGCACGTTATACTACATTTCCATGGATGAACCTCATCTCTAGAGATGGAGCTAGTCAAGGCAGCCGAGGGATCGTCTTTATGAGATATTAATAAAATCATTTCGGTGGCGTTTGTAATTTTCTGAAACATTGCAGTTTTCATGTTGGCCACTAGGGCACCCATAGTACACTATTACCAGTTGATCACAGGTTCCCTTTTAAGTTGTAATAAACTATAAGGACCATAAACTTAGTTTTGGCGCTTATAGATTAGAGTGACTCTTTTCAGAAGGCTGTGGGCCTGTATTCACATTCATCTCTAAAGTAGCGCACGCAGCTTTCGGAAGAGAATCGCGCTTGCTGTACGTATGCTGACTTTGCTGGGGAAGACTGCAAGAATTTAGGACGGGGGGAGTATGAAAAAAGGCTCTCTGGACTCCCCGTCACCTCAACTATAAAGACCAGAACTTGTTTCATGGTGCTTCTAGTTGATGACAAGTTGACTTTGTATTTATTGCCATAGGGTTGGACATGATTATACAAGCACTGGCACAGATTTACTATTGAAATGTGTTTGTTTTCTAGTGCAGATTGTGCCAGAAGATTGTCCGACATGGTTTGCACCCCATTTATCATTGCTTTCTAGACACTTTCTACAGCTTTTCAAAAATAAAAAAATAAAAAAAAAGGCATTTGGCTTTTTAAAAAGCAGGTATGGCCTAAATGTGAGATTGTGCATATAAAAAGGAAAACAAATTATAGTGCAACTTTCTGGTGAAAACTAAACGAATTATTAGGTGCTATGCGGCCGATTTAGGCCTCATGCCCACGGCCCCGTTGGACTCCGCCAGCGGAAGATCACAACAGAGTCCGAAACTGCGCCCTCCAAAGACCCTGACTCGCCGGCAAAAAGCGATGACGCAGCCAGCGGTGGCCAGCGATGTGTAATCACGCGATACTTCCGCTGTGCTCACGGCATGACGAATGGCTTCCATTGACTACAATGGAAGTAGGCCACGCGTTTTTCTGCGGCAATTAGAAATCGCAGCATGCTCTTTCACGCTACGGAGTTCCACGGTAGAATTCCACAGAGTGAACATTGAGCTATTAGGTTCAATAGAACCCAATAGCTGCAGGATAACACCGTGGATCACCGTCTCCGACGGCTTAAATCCGTCTGTGGGCATTAGCCCTTACTAAAAGCGGGACAAATGTTTATATATTGTCTAATTGCCTACTTTAAGTTTGCACTGCCTACCTTAAATTGTGCCAGATTTATTACAGTGATCTGCTGAGTGATAAATATGTCAAGGTTTAAGACTACCTAGTCTAAATTTATACCCCTAGTTGGCCTCGTTTATGAAAAAAAAATAAAATAAAAAAATAGTGCCTCAAATTTTGGCGTACAATGTTACATTTACGCCATGCTCGTATTTCTATGAAGAAGTACAAGTGGAGAAAAAAAAAAAGAAAAGCACCCAAAAGTTTCTAAAACACATAGTAAATGTGGCGCAAAGCATGCTCAACAATAAAAAAAATAACACATTGCAACATAAAACTAATATTCAATAGTAAATCTGTCTCACTGCCTAAAAGTCTTAAAATATACCAGATTTAGTACAGCGGCCCTGGTGGATGATAAATATGTCAGACCTTTAGACTGTCTAGTCTAACTTTAGATATTGGTTTAGTTTATCCCAAAACTTGGTGCAATTTAGGCCACACCCCCTTTCACAAAGTCACAACTAGAGATGAGCGAGCGTACTCGGATAAGCACTACTCGCTCGAGTAATTGGCTTTATCCGAGTATCGCTGTGCTCGGGCCTAAAGATTCGGGTGCCGCTGCGGCTGACAGGTGAGTCGCAGCGAGGAGCAGGGGAGAGCGGGCGGGAGAGAAGGAGAGAAAGATCTTACCTCCGTTCCTCCCCGCTCTCCCCTGCAGCTCCCCGCTCCGTGCCGACAACCGAATCTTTAGACCCGAGCACAGCGATACTCGGATAAAGCAAATTACTCGAGCGAGTAGTGCTTATCCAAGTACGCTCGCTCATCTCTAGTCACAACCCTTGGTCAGACGAGTTCAAGGGGTATCTGAAAGTGTCTAAAAACACTATAAATGTGGGGCAAACCATATAAGACAGTTTTGTGGCACAACTTGAACTTGAAAACTGGTGTAGATCCAATACAAAGTCTGTCTCCATAGATTAAGACTAGACATTCTGAAGGTATGCCAGAATGACCAACCAGCAGAACCCGTGGGATTAATCTGGTCTATTTTAAAGACTGTCTAGTCTACATTTCCACAAACAGACCGTATTGGTAAATTTTCACCATTTATGTGCTGTTTTTAAACAGGTTATAAATATAAACTTTGAAAGAAAAGGCCCCCTATTGTTCCTCCAAGTGTTACACCTCTTCACCCTATAGCTGGAAGACTCCCCCCATCTCCAAGTTATGCGGTTATCCTCTCCATGGACTTATATTTGTATAGAGCTCTAATGGAGTCAACGGAAAGCTCCCAGAGCTCAACTTAAAAATATGGAAATCTTCAATGGACGAGTACGGTCCCCCCAACATGTAACATAGTAGGTTAGGCTTAATGAAGACAATGTCCATTTATTTCAGCCTGCTTCAACCCCTGTTGCTTATTTAGATGAATTTAGAAGATAATGATAATTAAACTGTCCACCCAGCAGGCAAAAATGGTACAGCCTCAACTAATGCATAAATGGGACAGATTTGAAAGTGAAAGTAAAACAAAATTTCTCTCAAGATGGCAGCTGATAAGCATCAGACAGGAAGCTACACTGCATGGAAGTGGCTGGAATACACCGAGAAGAACTCCAGAGTGTGACAGGTAATCAGATGAGGTGTGCAAGCATGGAAAGTAGTCTATACTGGGAGTATTTTTCTGCACTGTCACTTCCTGAGGATGTATTCAAGCGAGGGGTAAAAACATCACCAAAAAACACATCAAAGCCACACGGATGTCTATCATGGTATTAAGGTAAAACTCATGTGGTATTGCTGATGTGGTGTTTGGTTCTGTTTTTACTGCATCCAAACCACCAGTGTGAATACACCCTGATGTGCATTAACTTATAGCAGACATTGTATTTAATTTTAGATTTTGGTGCAGATCCACAGCGGATTTCATCATTTCAACTGAAAGGCCATCAATAGTTTACCACTGGACAACCCCTTTAAGAAGATCCCCTTGAAACTACATGCATATACCAACTGAAGGCTTAGGGCTCATGTCCACGGGGAAAAGAAGAATTAAAATCCGCAGCGGATTTTAACTCTTCTCCCGCGCGCGGATCCGCACCCCATAGGGATGCATTGACCACCCGCGGGTAGATAAATACCCACGGATCGTCAATAAAAGGGATTTTAAAAAAAATGGAGCATGAAAAAATCTGGACCATGCTCCATTTTCATGCGGGTCTCCCGCGGGGACGGCTCCCGCGGGCTTCTATTGAAGCCTATGGAAGCCGTCCGGATCCGCGGGACACAAAAATCACATTTTACTTACCCGCTCCGGTTCTTCTCTTCGGCGCCGCGCCATCTTCTCTCAGCCGCGGCCGGATCATTTTGCTTCGGCCCGGCGCATGCGCGGGGCACGTCACCGACGTCATCGTGCACATCCGCCGAGCCGAAGAATGAAGATCCGGCCGCGACGAGAGAAGATGACGCCGCCGCGAAGAGAAGAAACGGAGCGGATCGGAGGTAAGTTTATTGTCATTTATTCTTCTTTTCAGCGCTCACGTCCGCGGGGCAGGAGGGACCCGCTACGGATTCTACATGTAGAATCCGTAGCGGGCCCGATTTTCCCCGTGGACATGAGGCCTTAAAGGATGATTGGTTATTAGAGATAAGCGATTATACTCACGAAGGCACAGAGTAGTGCCTTAGCCGAGTATCTCCCCGCTCATCTCTAAAGATTCGGGGGCCGGCGAGGAACGGAGGGGAGATGTCTCTCTCCCTCTTTCCCCCCTCCCCCCCCCCCGCCACTCACCTGTCACCCGCGCCGGCCCCCGAATCCTTAGAGACCAGCGAGGAGATACTCGGCTAAGGCACTACTCGCTCGAGTAATGTGCCTTAGCGAGTATCATCTCTATTGGTTATGTCTGGCTTCCGAACGATGGCTAAAAAACTGGCATTAAAAAGTAAAGTTGCCCTTTCAAGAGGCTGTACGGGTGCAAGGCAGTTTTTTGTTTTTTTTAATTGATCTGGGCCTGTTTAAACACTAAACTCTGCGGCACTCAGCTGTCCTCTACCGTAGCAATCCAGGGCAACAGCTGCATGGGCCTCCTGAACTTTGTTTTGGCACTACCACCTGACCACTGCAGCCAATCAGAGGCCGTAATGGTCATGTGCTGTTCTCCGGCCATCATCGTCAATATGCTAGGAACCATGATGTCAGGAGAATGGCACCTGACCGCAAAACAAAGTCCGAGGTTGCAGAGTTGGATCACAGGAGCAGAGAATGGGTAAATACCCCAACTTTTATGGCTTTAACAGGCCTATGTCAATTTTGTTTAAACACGGCTGACATGTGGACAACCCCTTTAAGGAGGGGCCATGGAAACAATTACTTCAAGACAAGAATGTTCAAGAGCTTTATAGTTTCCATTTTTCGTTTTACCTTCCAAGTCATTATACTGTGAAAGGGAAGAAAGCGTTTTGAAGTGAACAGGATGACAGATGGAGCAATGGAGATTTCATGGCTCATATTAAGAATAGAAACATTCGTACTCACTCTTCTCTTCAGCGTGACTCTAATTTTGGACTGATTGGTGATCAAACGGACGGGTGCGCTCATTAGTTCATGCTCACTACTCTGAATGGCATCTGCTTCTATCCGGATCATCTGCCAGTTTATCTCTTTAAATGTCAGTACCTTAAAAATAAAATAAATCCTTAGTAATTGTCTCCTTCTCATGTAAAACACAGTACAAGGCAATACTGGAGGGTATTTGGGAATTGGGATGAATAAGCAACGTTTTTTTTCCGCTTCTTTGACCCTAACCTGTCCCCTATTCAATCAAGCTGCGAAAAGCATCTAAAGATTTTTTCTGTCTCCCAGGAAATCAGTCAGTCATTTTCCCCTTCTTCAAAAAAATCTAATCAGACTGTAAGGCAACAGGCTGCCGCAGGAGCTTTTCCCCCGCCGCTGCCCTGTCTGCAATAGGAGACTACAGTAACAACACAGGCTTTAGCACTCATGCACATTTAATACCTGCATAAAACTGCGTAGAAAATGCAAGTTTCTTAGCACACAATTTGATCAAATCATGTGGGCCCATCCGCCACGTCCAGGCAAACCTTAAATTGATGGGTACTTCTTTCTAAGGTATAGTTCACATGGAGTGAATTTGTCACTGAATTTTCATCCGGACTCTCCACATCGGAAATTCCATGGCATTTACAGTAGCAGCAAAAGTAGATAGGATTTTGAAAATCTCATCAACAAGCTGCAGAAATTACCTGCACAAAATCAGTGCAGAAACTGACTTGCAGCGCAGAATTCCCATCCATGGCATGTCGATTTTATCCCAATTAATTCACGCTGAAACTTGCGCCAAATGTTGTGGGTTTGGAGGCAGGCTTTCTGTGGCTGATCTGCAGCAGAATGCCCACTGCAGACATTCCACTGGAAATCAGCCCTTTGTGGACCCAACTAAGGCCCAGTGCTCACAGACGGAAATTTCGCAGCGAGATTCCGCGCGGAATTTCCACCGTTGCCATAGGATTGCATGTGTGCAAGCAATCCTATGGGGACAGCTGCAATTTTGATTGCGGAAAATCAGCGTGGTAACAAAATCGCGGCATGTCCTATTTCTGTGCGAGCCGCGCAGAGGCTTGCACAGAAACGTCACTGCTGATGCGTCGGCTCTGCTCTGCGCATGCGCGGCTGTGCACCCGCTCACGAACTAGAGTTGCAACAAATACAGTAACAGAAGCTCATGCTTCAGCACTCGTACACATTAAGGCTGCCTGTCCACGGGCGATGTGTCACTGCGTTATCCGTGGCAGTAAACCAGCCACGGGTAACGCAGTAAACTCTTTCCACAGGCCAACTATGGAAAGCGCAGCCCGACGTCCATGAGCGGACGTAATCATAGCGATCCTCCGCTCGCGGGATTAAAATCGCGGCGTGCCGAGATTCTCCGCAGGGAAGCTATATATTAGACCTGTCAGTGCTCCTCCCCCGCGGTGGAATATCGCTAGCGATATTCCGTCACGGCCGTTGACAGGCAGCCTTAATATCTGCATAAAATAGCCATAGCTTATGTGCGTCTTCACATTTATTCGCCGGATGTGCAAACCTTTTGTTGGATGTGTAAAAAATGTTTGTGCACCCCAATTTCCCATTTGATAGCATACAGCCAGGTATCAGCTTTCTCATACACGTGGAGACTTTTTAGCCCAAAGAGAGGAGTCTTTAGAGCCAAGTACCCATCCAATAAGATTCGGCAGATGAGCCCATATAATCTGATCAAGATCCTTACATAATTTATGTGCACTTTCACATTTACTTTTTCTCGGATGTAAAGATGTTTGTTTTTTATTGCATGTGCAATATGAGAATAGTCCTATTAAATCCTGCCCACACATTAAGGCCCCGCCCCCTACTCCTCAACCATTTGTAAGACACAAATGGAAGAGATAAGGAGGAAATTGACCCTCATGTTCTCTGTAAGATTTTTTTATAAGAACCTTTTCAGGATCATGCAGAAAATCTAGCAGATGGAAAACCTTTGTGGGCAAATTTTCCCTTTGGTCACTTTTAGCACTCATTTCTAGGTTTCTACTGTTCCTTTTAAAGGTGTTGTCCCACCCAAAGAACCTCTCTACAGAATAGGGAATAGATATCTAATCGGTGGTAGTCACAGGACGGCGGCATAGATAGCCCAGCGCTTGTACTTAACCATCTCACAATCCCTTTAAAAGAACAGTTACAAGAAATGTTCTATGAGTTGCTTCTATGGAAAACCAGGAGCATGCCTTACTAATGTGCCACTAGAAACCCCATCAAATTAATTAACGGGACTGTTAGGAAAAAAAAACATCCATTTACCAGAATGCAAAATCTGTCATGCTCTGGTCTAGAGATGAGGCAGTATACTCGCTAAGGCACATTACTCGAGCGAGTAGTGCCTTAGCCGAGTATCTCCCTGCTCGTCTCTAAAGATTCGGGGGCCGGCGCGGGTGACAGGTGAGTTGCGGCGGGGAGCGGGGGGGGGGGTTGGGAGAGAGGGAGAGAGAGATCTCCCCTCTGTTCCTCCCCGCTCTCCCCCGCCGCTCCCCGCCCCCCCGAATCTTTAGAGACGAGCGGGGAAATACTCGGCTAAGGCACTACTCGCTCGAGTAATGTGCCTTAGCGAGTATACTCGCTCATCTCTACTCTGGTCTATATAAATGAAAAACCCACAGCAAGATAAATCAGCAATTCGTACGTATTCACATCCTCAAAAGGATCCCATATGGTTACATACCAATGTAGCAGTGCTAACGCATCTCACGTATATGTGCTGCAGCCATAGCACGGCACGGCAATGCCGTGTGCACAGAGTGGCAACAAATCACACTACACAAGTAGTGTTGCAGCACATTACACTGCCGCCGGCATGGTTGGAGCTGCTACATCAGTATGTAATTAAAGGGGTGTTCCCATCTCAGACTTTTATGGCTAATCCACAGAGCTGGGACCTGCATCTATCTTCTGTTCTGACCCTCATCATCCCTGGACTGGTTGTATGAGATGTGCAGAAATACGGAAACAGATGAGCAACCTTCACTACATGGCATGCATAACTCTCATAGAAGGTCAATGGGAGTTACGCCAACATCATAGCACAGTTTTGGTAACTACTGGAAGCAGTTGTGCTCGGCTGTGTCCATGCTGCTGACCACCTCATATAGAGTGGCGTTAAATAATTAAATAATCCTGAAATTCTGATAATCCGACACTTTCACTGGATGCGCACCAATTTATCTGCACTAATTGGCAAACCCAGATGTAGTCGAAAGTAGTCAGATTCAAACCCAGATGTAGTCGAAAGTAGTCAGATTCAAACCCAGGTCTTCAGTGCTCATTGCCCTTTTGGTTGACCCTTTACCTCTCCACGCTGGGGATCTTGGATCCGAGTGAAGCGCAAGTCGCTGAGCTGCCAGTTTGCGTTCACACTGTATATCCTTAGCTGGGATAATTCAAAGGAAGCATTGAAAGCCTTCGCCCGAATGCGGATAATGATGGAGTTCACCGACAGGGAGATGCCTTCCACTACCTTTTCAGCAAATCCGTACTCACTAGAAAAAGAAAAGCAATTTAAGTGATTTAGTAAAAGCGTATTTACATGCAAAGCCGCCAACAGAGACTTCAGAGAGAGTTTAGTGGTCGGGGCGCTCGGCGCATCTCGAATGACCCAAGAATGCGTTTATAGACAATGCTGGACCGGGCTCAAAAACAATTAAAAAAAAAAAAAATAGCAAACGGCTCCAAATTTCTAGCAGGCCAGGAACGTAAGAAATACATATTTATAGCATGAACAGAATTCCAGCCCAGATTAATAGTCCAGGTGTCGGTGCAGGCCAACGCAATGACAAATGATAGCACATCCGCATCTCGCTGCACAGGACAACCATTTATGATATATGCTTGGCTGCTCTCACATAAACCAATAGATATTTCATATAGAGGCCTCGCTCAAACCCCAGGCCAACATAGTTCAATGGCATTGGTCTTCTCCGTTGTATCTGTCCAGCCGATGCTCTGAATCCTCTTAACCCCTTACAGAGCTTGTGCCAAGATGGCATGCCCTTATTTATAAGCTAGGGTCATAGACCGGAAGCCCCCCATGGTCTCATAACGGAGAGCGGCTCCCGATCTGGCGGGCCGTCTGCCATCTTGGTAGTAAAGAAGAGCCTGTGACTAGTCACCCAGTAACTAGTCACCCATGACTCCTTCAGTTGGTAGGAGTCATGTGAGGCTGGCTGCGGGTTCCCCCAACAAAACCAGCTATTTGCCAGGAATGTCGAGAGCGACAGCATGCGAGCCCCTGCATTATCAAAGGGGTTTTGCATCTTTGCAAAACCCCTAAAAACATTTTTTGTAATCCTTGCTTTTCACAAGTCACACAGACTTTATGTTTTACATGATTAACATTTTTTTTGTATTGCTTTCTGTCACCATGTTGTGCCATAAGGACTGTGCTAGGGCAGGTTTTTTAAAATATTGGCACCATTTTGGTGTACACACGGGTTATAAAACCCCTTAACGACCGTCCATATGCCTTTTGCCGGCAGCCATTAAGGGTCCTTCCTCTCATGCAATCACCTTTTTACAGGGCTGCATCAGAAGATGTGATTGGGTGGTCCCAATGGGTTGCTATGGCACCTGGAGGCTTGATGCAATGTTTTATAATAGATTGATAAAAGACGGTGATATTCAAGCCCCCCCCCCCCCCCCGCCCCCTAAGTGTGACAAAAATAAAAACAAATAAAGAAGCATTTTACAAAAAATATATATAAAAAAATAAATAAATATAAATCATCAAAACCCCACCTTTCCCGCTTTACTAGGACTTAAAAAAAAAAAACACCACAAATCTGGTATCACTGTATTCATAATAATCTAAATAAAAGTTAGTACATTATTTAACCAGCACAGCGCCCACCTTGGGAAAAATAAAAAATAAAAATACAAAAACACACGGCGAAAAGAGATACATTTTGCCCATCTCAGCTTAAAAAAAAAAATAGAAAGTTATCAAAACATATTGTACCATTATAAATTAAAACTTGCAAAAAAAACAGCCATTTAAAAAAGGAAAAAAAAAAATAGGGAAAGACAGAAAGAAAAAAGTTAAGATAGTGAAAAAGTTGCAGAAAAAAAAAAAAAGGGGAGTGTCAGAGTTCACTCTGCTTGTACAGGCAGATACATCGTTGTCTCATTCAAACGGGAAATCGTTCCCTCATTCTAAGTGAAAGACAACGACTCAACAATCAGTATTTAACCCCTTAATGATGCGTCCCCCCCTTCCCATTTTTGTTTCCCCCTTAAAAAAGAAAAAATCGTAACTCCTCTATTTATCCATCGACGTCGCTATATGAAGCCTTGTTTTTGCGGGACGAGTTGTATTTTTTCAATGATGCCATTTAATGTACCACATAATGTACTGAAAAACACTTAAAAAATTCTAAGTGGAGTAAAATGAAGAAAAAAAAACAACAAAAAAAAGCCATTCCGCCATCTTTCAGTTCATCTTGTTTCAAACTGCAACAAAAATGACATAACTTTATTCTACGGGTCAGTACGATTAGAGTTTTTTTACTGTAGTATTTTTATTTTTTTTTCAAAGACATTTAATTTTTTTCAATTATTTTCTGCCGTTATCTTCTGCACGCAATAACTTTTTAAGTTTTCCGTCAACATGGTTGAGCGAGGGCTCTTTTTTTGCGGGATGTCCTGTAGTTTCCGTTAGTACCAATTCGGAATACATACGACTTTGTGACCGCTTTTTATTGCAGTTTTCTGGGAGACAGGGTAACTGAAAAAGTGCATTTTTGGCGTTTTTCTGACTATTTTCACCGTGCAGAGTAAATAATGCGCTACTTTGATAGATCGGACTTTTACGGATGCGGCGATACTAAATATGAATTTTTCTTTAATGATTTTGATTTTTTTATTATAGATATGGCAAAAAGGGATGGCTCGATAGGCAGTCTTCCAAGGCAGCCCTGGGGCCTCTTTGAAGGCCCCGGCAGCCATGGCACCTGCACGGCTACCCGATCTCACCGTGAGGGGCGCCGTATGGGACCCCTGAACGTCGTTCAGGGGATTTAAATGCCGCTGTCAGAATTGACAGCGGCATTTAAAGGGTTAATAATAGCCGTGATCAGCCGTACGGCTGATTGCAGCTGACGCCTGCGCTGTATGAAGAGAGGTCGCCCCGCGACCGCTCTTCATACATACCCTGACGATCCAGGACGTAAATGTACATCCTTGAGCGGGAAGTGGTTAAACCGAACGATTAATGAACGAGCCGACGATGATTTTCATGCCTGCATAAGATGAACGATAATTTTCGCTCGTTTGAAAGCTTTCTGAAGGATAATCATAATCGTTCCATATAAAAGGGCCTTTAGTAGAAAGTATGCCACAGGCAGTATCTGGGGTCATTAGGGCCAAAGGAGCCCGACTAAGTATTAACTAATGGAAATATACACTATTGTTGATTCTTGCTCAGGTGTCGATTACTTCTGGCAGGATCGTGTGTACATTCCCACACTGTCCGGCCTGACACTGAACTGGCTGCTAATGCACGCCCGGCACAAATACACACAAGTAACATTGTTTTTATTACAAATATTTGCATTATGAATGTGAAACCCCACAGATCAGCGAGTCCGGAGCGCTGCTGCAGTAACCAGAGGAAATACTTAACATTCTGTAGGGTCTCCTCTTCCATCTGTCACTCACATAGTCTGCATCTCCCATACATATTTATTTGTTGTGCTGATGGGAGGCAGAAGTTTGTGCAAGCAGCAGGAATTTATGATCCCTTCCTGTCGGGTGTCTACAATTCAGGCAGGCGGGGTGGAGTAAGGCCCAATGTCCACGGGCAGGTTTTATTTATAAAATGCAGATCTATAGGCCCATAACAATGCATTAGCATCCACAGGGCAGTTTAATGCATGCAGACGTGATTTTTTTTTTCCCCCGACGTGCGGATCACATATGCGGGAAGAAATCGCAGCATGCTTCACTTTTCTGCAGATTCCGCAGGCACGGCTTCCTTTGAAGTCAATGGAAGCAGTCATATCCACGGCACAGTCACAGCTGTCATTGTGGCTGAGCCGCGGATCCGCGGTAGAGTAGGTGATTAAAAAAAAAAAAAAAAGTGAGCACCTCGCATCCACCAGGGAAAGAAAGAAGAGCCGACCACGATGGAGGTGAGCCCCGCATAGTCCAGACAGGTGAGTAAATGTGATTTTAGGCATCATCGCTGCGGGCACGGGTGGAAATTGCTGCGGGATTTCACACTTGGAAACTGTGCATGTCGGTGGACATGAGGCCTAATGGTGATGGGAAGATTTTCTTGGCTTACCCTAAGAGCAATATTCCTGCAGAACCCTTTGAACACCCAGTGGAATCTGAGCCACGATGAAGTGCTGCAGTTCTGAAGGCCAGAGGAAGCCCAACATGATACTAAACTGGGGGCTTGGACATCAAATAACAAATAAGGTTGAACACTGATAAATGTAAAGGTTCTGCACATGGGCAGGGAAATACAGGTTACAATTACACACTAAATGGGAAACCACTGGGCAACACTGACATGGGAAGGACTTGGGGATTTTAGTTATCTGTGAGCTTATCTGGAGCAACCAGTGTCAGGCAGCTGCTGCAAAGGCAAATAGGATCATGGGGGGGCATCAAAAGAGGTCTAGGGGCACATGATGAGAACATTGTTCTTCCTCTTTACAAGTCACTGGTCAGACCACACACGGAATATTGTGGACAGCTTTGGGAAGAAGGACATATCAGAGCTTGAGCGGGTACAAAGGCGGGCAACTAAAGGAATAAATGGAATGGGCGGACTACAATACCCAGAGAGGTTATCAAAATTGGTGTTATTAAGTTTAGAAAAAAAGACAACTGAGGAGCGACCTAATAACCATGTATAAATATATTGAGGGACAATACAGAGATCTCTGCCACCATCTAATAATACCCAGGACTGTGACTGTAATAAGGGGGCTTCATCTATGTCTAGGGGAAAGAAGGTTTTAATGCCGATATATAAAAGAGTACTGCAACTAATGGCCCATTTTACACGGAACAATGATTGCGCAAAATTCGCTCACACGGCAGTTTGACAGTTTTGAGCGATCTTTACATAACTAAGTAGCTAATTAGCTGCTAAAGAGTTAATGCAGGCAGAGAGGGACATCTCTGCGATAGCGCCGAGAACAATGCAGCTGTTTTGTATATGCAAACAGCTGCTTTGTTCTCGGCGCTTTCAGCTGGTGTCCCACTGAGAACTGCCAGCGCGATACAAACCGAAAGAATGCTATCAGCACCGTCCGCCGAGATATCAGCGTGCGGCGCTTCTAAGGCTCATCGCTCATTTCTAGCTGGCTAGAAATGAGCGATGGATGAACAATGCACGAACAGTGCACAATGGCCGCGCGTTTAGACGCAACTATTATCGCTCAAAAGACTGCTTTTGAGCAAATTATGAGGGATAATCAGTGTCTAAATGGCCTCTAAGGAACTCTCTACCTGAGGACGTGGTGATGGATATTTGGTAGAGTACAATAGGGGTCTGGATACCTTTCTAGAATGTTACAATAATGTTATAGGTTCAGTGATCCAGGGATTATTCTAACTGCCAGATTGAAGTCAGTAAGGAATTCTCCCCAAAAATGAGGAAAATTGGCTTCTACCCCATGGGGGGGGGGGGGATTAGGCTGCACTGGCTGGACATGTGGGTTTTTTCAACCTTACAAAGTATGTTACTAGATGGGTGTCTCTAATTACAACCATCATATCCATCTGCCATTTGTTCTGGTCCGTCTCACCTCTGTCCGGAAGCAGTCACCAGCGGAGAGGGTCCATTACGTTCACGCGGCTCCTCACATGTGCTCATTTCCATTATTACTTTATCTAGGGACTAAAGAAATAAATAACATAAATGAAAGTGCAATGTTTATTATGTTCATAAATATTCATCACCGGTAACAGCAACGGCCATGAATCAGAGAGGGAAAAACAATATTGAACTTGCAATTTCATTACTTTCACAGTTGCAGCGAAAGAAAAACATACATTAGAAAGCATCAAGGTGTCAACTAATCTGCACACTGGAAAAACAACAAGTGATGTAAACCTTTACATTCCAGTAAAACCAATGGGGGCAGATTGAAAAAGAATTCAGCAAACCAATGCTATTTTGTATTTCTAATCCGAAGGTTCCGTCACAGATACGGCTGAAAATACCGGAACTAAAAATGCTGCATGCAGTGCTATTTCTTCCCTCCAAAAGGCGGGCAGCTGGGCGGAAAGTGAGCGGACTCCATTATATGTGTAGTCAGTGGGGTTTGCCCGGTGCCATTTGGTTCCATTCAGAGACAGAACAGTTTCGCCGCAGGGATTTCCCTTTCCTGCTCCCCGGGAGCAGAAATAGGAATCCCTGCCCCAGATGTGAAAGAACTCTATCCTAATCCATCACCTCTTCAACTAAATCACCCATTAGGAAATTTTAAGCCAAAACAGTTATCCAGAATAATATAACGGCGTTCTGCTAAGAACAGTGCCATATCTGTCTACAGGTCGTATGTGGCATTGCAGCTCAGCTCCATTCGCTTAACTGGAACGGAGCTGCAAGGCAATGCCAGATACAACCAATACCCAGGTGCAGTGCTGTTAACAGAAGGCAGCAGCCATGTGTTTCTGCTTCTAGACAACCCTTTTAATAGAAGGGGGTATACTATTTGGAGCCTTGATAAATTACTCAGACTAAGGCTCCTTTCTCACGAGCATATATCAGCTGTTTTCACAGTCGGCCGCTACCATCTGTGGCATTAAAGCTCATGAACGAGCGCACAAATCTAACGTTTGTGCGCCCGTTCACATAGTATGGGCCCTGGCGCATATACGCCGAGGCTGCCAAGCCATTTCCCCTCCCTTCCCCTCGCAGGCTTACCTCTGCTCTTTGCAATGGGAGGGGGCAGGACAGGGCGAAGATAAGTGCTGCCCCGTCCCGCCTCCTCCTATTGCTGGCTGTGGACAAGGGGTGGGGTGGATCCTAGCTCCACCCCTGCCCATTGCCCACAGCCAATGGGAGGAGGCGGGACGGTGCTGCGCTTACCTTCGCCCTCTCCTGCCCCCTCCCATTGCAGAGAGCAGAGGTGAGCCTGCGAGGGGGAGGGAGGGGAAAGGGGCAGAAGATCTGTACTTCTGACATTAGGACTTTTGGTCTAGGTATTCCACAAAGATCACTTTAAAAGTTTCATTCTCTTATGATAAATCAGAAAACTAACCAGAGTAATTGGGTGAGTCTTCAGCTTCGTCCATGGTATCTGCAAAACAAGCAAAAACATGGTATCAGTAATGTTGTAGAAATGAGCGAGTCAGCTAATTATCTAGTTGATTCACTGGTGGTTGGGGCATCCTATGGCAATAAGATATAGTCACTGGAAAAAGCAGACCTTTACTAGTGGTCTTAATAGTAGTGGCACCAGAGAGGAAATTATGTATTATGTGGTATCCAATGAAGTCAATGGACATCTTTCAAATACACTTACTAGTACCAGTTGGTGAACATCCATGAGTTACTTATCAAAAACTTTCAAAATCACACACCAAAACAATTACCCTCCCTCTCTAACAAAATAAAATGTATTAGAATGTCAGACTATTCTGGACTCACCCGAATAGCAGCTTTGTTGCAGAAAACTTTATTGATGGCAAGCCAGGTAGGTAAATCGAGCATGTTCTGCAGCACATCTTCATCAAGTTCCAGATTAGTCAACTGACCTTCTCCTTTAAGGGTGCTGAGGTTGATTTTGTCAGGAGACAGATTCTTTGTGAACCTAGAGAAAGTATTAAACCATAACTTTATATATCTGGTCACATTAACAAAATACAGCATATACTGCCCAGCAGCAAATGTTGACTTATTTTCATTTTGGGTACTCGCAGAGATGCAGTAAGGCCGCTCCCACACATGTGGTTGGCAAAACCTTTCGTTTCGGACGCAGGTTCCTGCCTCCGACAGTGGGTTCATTGTGATGGGTAACTAGGTTCGCTAAACACAGTAAAATAGAGCAGACAGCACTTGAAAATGGCGGCACAATTGAGCACGTCTGCAAGACGCCATCGAAATCAATGGGAGCATTATACCGCAGCGATTAAAACGCTAAAAGCACGTGTGAGAGCGGCCTGAAGGCCCCCACCCACGCACAGACACTGTTGAGTCATTGGAACCTGCCGATTTCTGTGGGGTTGGACAACTCTACTCTCTATCGGAGCTGTTCAACTTAAATATCCTTGACAGATATTAGGGGACAGCGTGGATAGGGGACATTGAATTTCAACCCCCTATCCTTTTGTTCCCCAAGAGATAAGCTTGCGCCAGAGCCGTCTGGTCACAGCTAACCTTCCTAAACACACACATTCTTGGTTGAAGCAAGTGTATATGTGTATGGGGGAGCCAGTGGCAACAGCAGTCAGGTGAATGACCGTTCAGCCAACAGCAGTTGAAGGTGTATGGGGACCTTTAGTGCCTCAGTTCTCTTGCATTTTGGATTTTGTTGAGAGGTATAAGGGTCATGATGTAATCAGGGGCACAATTTTAGAAGGTGTAGAACGTTCCGTCATACCTTGTTCCTGATGCCTGTAGAGGCCCACATATGACCTCCTAAATGCACTAAGAGGACACAGATACTACAACCACCACATAATAGTTAAGGAACCAGTCACAGATCTTTCATTGGGGCCAACTACTTATTACAATTTAATTTTTGTAAAAAAAAGGGAAAAAAAATAATTCTCCCTGAAAATAATCCAGTTGCAGGTTTTCCTGCTGCTGGGATCCCAAGCAATCAATTGTAATTTGCTAAGTGGCAAGTGTTTAATTTCCCTGCAGCGCCACCACAGCTGGAAAGAAGTATTACATTTTCCTCACAGGATGCTCATGCAATGTTTAGATGTGCTGGGTCCTCCTGTAGCTACTCCTTACTCTAGAAGATAATTGATGGAGGTTCTCCACAAGCAACAGCCAAATACTAAAATAATCCCTTTAAGAGACGCATTAGTAGATCTTCAATGAATATTGACCAGTGGGTGTAAGCGGTCTGACCAGAAACGGCTAATTCAGAGTAATTGTCACTTAGCTCGCTTGAAGGAAAAATAAAAAAATTAAGATCCTTTTCCGTAAGCTTGGCAGAAGCGATTGCTTTTATGTCAGTTATGATAGATTTAATTTGGTAATAAAAAAGTCATTATGGGTGGAAGTCACTTCCAAAAATAAAAGCAAATGCTTCTATAATTATCCACAAGAACTGGTTCATCATCATGTAGATATCTTAACTAGAGAGTTCAGATCTATTCATTAAATGGAGGAAATTCAGAAGCCAAATCTGAAAATAAAAAATGTCCTGTTGACCACTGGTGCCCGGGGTAGGGGCGGAACGAAAGAGGAGAATTGTAATTACCATATTAATTCAGGGGCTGTTCCTCAGACCACAGAAGAATCCAGGGTTTTGCTAATCTGCAAGCAGTCTTGGGTGTCGAATGTTAACAATTAGGGCTGCTCCAACTCATGCCTTCTGCTTGGTGGTCAATGTTGGGCAGAGGAACGTTTAACTAATAGGGTTCGTACACATGACTATAATATGGCTATGTAAACCTGAGACTTCCAGTCTATGGGATCCAACTATATTTCCACGTGCATCCAATTCTATTCATTTTCTGTTGGTTTCCACATGTTCTGCATGATGCCGGTATTAGTAATCAAAAGTATTATTTTGGAATTAAATGGCGATTTAAGCTCAGTTCAACATGAAAAAAAATTCTCTGGGCCGGAAGCCCGGGCCTACAGGGGCCCAACTGACCAGGAGAAAAAAAAGTTTATTTTTGATTTATTTGAAGAGATTGTAAACATAAAGAGTGTATTTATAGAACTGTTTTTAATGAAGAAAATGACCCATTGTGTCTACTTCAAGCTATTTACAGTTTTAACCTTCAAGGGATATTTTTACATTTTTTGTCTGGCTCCTTGGCTCTTCTGCACCATAGAAGTCACAATGGCATCGGCAGAAAGGTCTTTGAGTAGACCTGCAAATAGGTCAAAAACATGGCAGAGGAGCTCCACATTGCAAGAAAGGCTGAACAAGATAGTATTACTAGCAACAGAAAGTGAATTGGCAAAAACGGTTGGTTTTTCACATATAAATCAACTGCTCAAATAAAAGCTCGCAAAAAAAGGTCTAAATGATTGTACTACTTTGGAACAATTACTTTGTATTCTATGAACATTTATCTAATAAAATAACTTCTCTATGGTTGGATTTTTTTCCCCGCCTGGACTAAACCACACAGAGTAAGATTTTTAGGGGGTAGAGGGTGGATGGCCTAGGGGAGCAGAGTGTGACGGGGGGGGGGGGGGGGGGGGGGGCATGAAATATTGTGGGGCCATGGAGAGTCTAGATCTAAAGAGGCACTACCCTAGAGTCCCAGGGCATATCGTACCACTCTCAAAAGTCACAATAAAACTTCAAGGGGTATTTTGCACAGTTTGAGAGGGGCGCATTATTAGAATGCAAGACACTAGATGGTCGTATCAATAAACTGCCACCACCTGGGCTGTTCTGACTAGACTGTTAGGAGGTGTTGGGACCGGTGGATGCGTAATGGCACACAAGGCGACCGGGCTTAGGAAGTCTTTGTCAAATCACCAGTAGATCGTCCAATTGTCTGACAAGTGCAAGCATCTATAAAAGCCCATTTACACTGGACGATTTTCCGCTAAAAATTCGCTAATCGCATTTGTTTTAGCGATAATCAGTGCAAGTAAATGGGCGCAGGGCACCCGCATTCGGGCACTTTTCGGTGATCATTAAAATCAAGCTCACTTGATTTTAACGATCACTTTTATCAGTCGGTCTCCACGGGGAGGGGAGCATCTGAGTGCAGATAATAGCCTCAGGCTATTAGCTGTGTTCAGGGAAGGCTTCATTTACATCACACATGTCAAACACGCGGCCCGCCACCTCATTTTCTGTGGCCCGCAAGCTGTGCAGCAAGTTCCCTCACCCTCCGTGCTGCTGTCAGTATGAGATCGTCTATCAGCTTGTTTTGTCTAGTAGAGCAGTCAAAAATAGAGGAGTGCTGATAGCACACTGACAACGGCCACGGAGGGGGGAAGAAGCCTGCAGAAGACATCATCTCTGGTGCGAGGAGAGCGACGCTAAAGGAAGAGAAGCAGCTGCAGGAAAAGAGCCTGTCAGCGCTGAACTCCTCTCACCGACACTTCCTCTATTCATGGCAGCAGATCTGGGGAGACATCAGGGGCCCAAGTATGCAGAAGGATAGCAGCCAGTATACCTGCCAGTGGGACCACATTGGATGCAGGTAAGTATATAGATGGTTCTGCCTTGTATATAAACATATTTGTTTGCCTTGTATATAAAAATGCAAAAGTGTCCTTGTGTGCATGTATTTATATATGTATAATAGTGTGCGTCTGTGTATATGTATAATTTTATTTATTTATATATATATATATATATATATATATATATATATATAAATAATTGTGTGGGAGTTACTTTTTACTGCTGGGGCCACCATCGGGGTCACTTTTTACCACTGGGGCCACCACGGGGGACCCCATTACTACTAGGGCCACCATGGGGGACCCATTACTACTGGGGCCACTATGGGGGACCCTATTACCACTCGGTCCACTATGGGGTTCGCTATTACTATACAGTCTTACAATTACAATCGGCCCTTTGAAGGCAACCATAAGGCTGATGTGGCCCTCGGTAAAAATGAGTTTGACACCCCTGATTTACATACATAATTGGTATTTAAGTAGCCGAGTAGCTACTTGAATACCAATTATTTTTTATGCAAAATAAATCACTCAAACTGTTGGTTTGAGCGATTATCTGCTTGTGTGAATGGGCCTTAATGGTTTCCTTGCAATCATTACACGGCCCCCTGCATCTGACGGAACCATTTCCAGTCACTTGGCTAAAGGACATTTGGTCTCATGGAACTCATTAGGTGTACTGCCTTTGACACCCACCGCTAGTAGTTGTGTTGAGAACGATGAAACTAGACTGGTATGGAGTAGAACTAGGTTGTCTTCAGCAACAAATCCAGGTTTAGTTTGGGCACAGATGACGGTTGCGATTGTGTCTGGAGACCTCCGGCTGAGCGCTATAATCTGGTCTTTGATGTGGAGCGGCACACTGCCCCCTGCTGGTGTGATGATCTGGGGGGCCATCACATACAACAGTCGGTCACCCCTAGTAGTGGTATGAGGTACAATGACAGCTCAGCGATATGTTCAGGACATCCTGCAGCCACACGTGTTGCCTCTTATGGCAGGATAATGCTTGGCCACATACAAGGGTGTCACAGGAGTGCCTCCACAACATTGGCACACTTCTGTGGACTGCCTGGCCACCAGATTTATCGGCAATAGAACACGTATGGGACCATCTGGGGCGTCAACTTAAACAGTTTACAAAATTTGCACAATCTAGAGGCTCAATTAATGTTACAGCAAATGTGGAGTGATAGAGGTGGCACAACAGGGTTCTAGAGCCTCCATGCCCCGTATCACATCTTGTATCCAAGCTAGAGGTGGTACAACAGGGTTCTAGAGCCTCCATGCCCCATATCACATCTTGTATCCAAGCTAAAGGTGGTACAACTGAGTAGTAGAGTCTCCATGCCCACCTGTATCACATCTTATATCCAAGCTAGAGCCGGTTCAACAGGGTACTACAGCCTCCATGCCAGTCGGTATCACATCTCGTATCCAAGCTAGAGGTGGTACAACAGGATACTAGAGCCTCCATGCCCACCTGTATCACATCTTGTATCCAAGCTGGAGGCGATACAACAGGGTACCAGAGCTTCCCTTCAAGGGTTCAATTTTTCACAATAAATGATCCTTTTGCTCTGATATTGTACAAGAAGGTGGAGTGTTAAATATTCATTGGGTTTGCTCCTTGCTACGCAGCTGACCAGTCTTAGGCCAAGAATTTAGGTTTCTGCCTTTTTATTTTCAAAACAGTTTTGCATTCATTGTATTTTTTTTTTTTTATCTTTATCTTTTGTCTTTTTATCCTTTTTGTAAGAAAGGCACCTTTTGCATTAAAAATTGATTAGTGTGGTCCTTGTGGCTATGACCCTATGGGCTTTCAGCAGTGTTAACCTGTTGATTGTGAGCAGTGTGGGTGTGTATGCCAGGCTGTTGGCCTTGTCCAGGGCTGATGGCAATGAGAGTTTGGGGTGTGATCTATGCTGGAAGTGGAAATTGTGTGCAAGATTGAGTGGCTGAAATGGATACAACTGCCTGGGGTAAACCTTGTGGGAGTATGTACGTGACACCATGGACAATCTGTGTCCTTATGGATGGAGGCGACACACAACTGCATTGCAGGCTTTACACCCCTGGTTGATACATTGGGACTACCGGTAATATCGACCATAAAATGGGCCAGTATTACATCAGTCTGATAATGGCCTTCTAGAATAACACAATTTCCATTTCTCTGTTGCTCTCATTCACCTCTTGATCAGCCCACATAGAACACACAGATCTCTTCCAGGTTACGGCGACCCAGTAAATCTTTCACTCTCTGGACTGCAGATCAAACACTTACATGTGAAAAACCAAATTAACTCGAAAAAAACCCCAAAAAAATCACAATGGAGCCATCTGCTTTCAGAGCCCCTTTTTCCTTTCGAGTCAGGCTGATCTTGGACAGTAATGCTGTTGGAAACTTCTTCAGCAACAGGAAAAAAAACCTAAACTTTCAAGAAAAATGTACTTCAGAGGTTGAGTAAAGATTGCAGGGTGTTAACTAGGTACATTGAACCTGGTCCTTGGCTGTAGCCGATACCGGGGGTCTGAGGTGCGAATATATTTGGCCATTTGTAACTTTCCATCTTGTATCCATACAGCCATGATTGTCAATGTATAAAGTAAGGATTGTATAATTTATAGACTTGCTGGAACCAAGTGAATATCTGGACAAAGTGTCACCATTGTCTATAGAGTCTTGTGATCTATTGCCCAATTAATCATGCAAGTCTATCATCATTGTCTTAAGACTGAACTGGGGCCTGATGTAGATTTGAAGCTTATTGTTGCCATTGTTTTAAGAATCAGTTTTGTTGACTGATCTGGTTAATGGTTAATCTGGATTGTGACCTTTTCAAACACACAACTCTCTGCATTTAAAGTTGTAATGCAAATAGTCAAGCAATAATCATAAAATGTATAAAATACAGGAGGGTTTTGGAGAGTTAAGGCGCAATTAAACAACGATTATCGCCCAAAAGATGTCTTTTGAGCGAGAATCGCTGTGTCCATTTACAGGGCAAGGTGATCGCTCAAACGTTGAGCAATCAACTTGCGCTCCGAGCAGGGGATGCAGAAGACAAGTGGTGCCGCTTGTCATCTGCATCCAGCTGTTCTTTGCTCGGAGCAGCAGCCGAGCGCTCTGAGCGGGGTATGAAGAACAGAGCGGTCTAGCTGTGTTCTTCATACCCCGCCTGTCTTCAGGGAGCGGGATACAGCTGAAACAATAGTATCAGCTGTATCCCGCTATGAATTCCTGATAAGGCTGATCGTTCTCTTTTAGCACGCTGAAAGACGATGAGCGACGCCATAACGAAAACTGCACGATGTCAGTGCAGTTACACACAACGATTATTGCTCAAAAGACAGCTTTTGAGCAAATTTTGAGCGATAATCTTTGTGTCTAAATGGGCCTTTAGAAGCATGTTGGACCTGTGATGGGGAATGCCCTCTCACAGTATCATTCCCAAGAGGCCCCCTGTTCTCGGACTTTTCACTGTTGCTTCTCCGGTTGATGCACAAAGCAAAAAAGTGTACCTAAGGCTGCCTATCCATGGGCGCTGCGGATCTCCGCCGCGGGAGCAGGAGCCGGCAGACGGATCTCTGCTTTCAGCCTATCTGACAGATAGGCTGACCGCGGAGAATCGCGGCAATTCGCAGCGCATTATATATATATATATATATATCTTCTGATCTATTCCATTTAAGCCTGAAGAAGAACCCCGTCTAGGTTTGAAAGCTCGCTATAACATCATGTGTTTTTGTGAGCCATTACAAGGTATCATATCTACAAGATTACTTGGGTTTCTCTTGCTGGGAACAATCACATTGTAAAAGCAAAAATACAACAATCCTTCGTACACTTTAGCGACAATTTCAACAATACCTGTCCCATGTAAAGCCGCCTCTACTGTTCTACATTTGAGCCCTAGACATCTGAATTTACACTAGTTTTCTACCCCATATTTGCAACATTCTAAACAGTCAGCAGAAACACTTTTGAAGTACGTTCTTCTTTATATGCCATGTAAACTGCAAGATGCAAAGAAAAGTCTTCTTTCGCAATATGAAGGGAGGCTTAAGAAGTTCAACTGGGAATTATAAAACTTTGTGCAAGCCAGACCATAAAAGAGCTGAGACACAAGGAACGTAAACTGAAATCACTGCATCAGCTGCATCCCGGGAACAACAAGATACTGCAGGATTAAAGCACTCCAAGCAAAGACATCTACTTAGATATATGTGTCCCTACTGGCAGCCATACACAATAAATGGAAGACGGACAAGCCTGCCGATTTTCGGGGGAACCAGTGCTCCTCCCCTTGGTATGGGTCTTTGTATTGGAAGTGTGATAGACAGATCATCGGTGTCACTAACAGGTGACATCCACCTATTACCAACAGGGCTGTAGCACTCTATAAAGTAGATCATCTCCTTCGGCACTGATCAGTAACCCACTTGGCGCAACTCCTTTAATTGGGTAATGAATGATTGATATCCCATTAGAAGAAAAAAAAAACAATGATCTGGGACAATTAGGCATATGCCTAAGGGCAGTTTTGCAGGTAAGGGCCCAGTTATTAGTCTCCATTTGAGAGGTTCCTCCCATAAGTTTGAAGGAGTGACATGCTTGATTTTTGCGATATTCAAACCAACTCTCGCCATAGTCATGTACGAAGTCGGGGGTGGTGGTCCTAACTTACAGCCTTCCATAGTTAACGCAACACCATAAAATTACCTAAAAGACCAGGTATTGCGTACCTATAGGTTTCAGAGATGTAACACGGGTAAAAGTATTACACCCCAGACTGGCTCAGGTTCAGTTGTCTCTTGAACTGGCCCTCTGTGCAGGTCGAAACAAGATATACAAGTTTTCCCTCCTCTATAACGTTATGAAATAATAGAGGTTTTGCAATAAAAGTAGAACCTGAAAAGTAAATCAGAGCTAGAAATGTATATTTTATTTATCTAACGAAGATGACCGGACGCCTCTACGACGCAGAGAAGAGATTTCACCCCGTTATTAGAGTCTAAGAGGGGCGCGTTATTGGGATGCGAGAAGCTGGATGGTCGTATTGACGAATTGCCGCCACCGGGCCGTTCTGACCAGGCGGTAAGGAGGTGTTGGGATCAGTGGATGTGTGAGGGCACACAACGAGACCAGGCTTAGGACCACTGACAGACCACCAGTAGAGAGGATTGTATCATCATCCGACAAGGAGCTCCAAATGTTTAGTTGTTTTCCACCTGTATCACATCTTGTATCCAAGCTAGAGGCAGTACAACAGGGTACTAGAGCCTCCATGCCCCTGTATCACATCTTGTATCCAAGTCAGAGGTAGTACAACAGGGTCCTAGAGCCTCCAGGCCCACCTGCATCACATCTTGTTATCCAAGCTAGAGGCGGTACAACAGGGTACTAGAGTCTCCATGCCCCTGTATCACTTCATGTATCCAAGCTAGAGGTGGTACAACACGGTACTAGAGGAGAGGGATTTTTTTTTTTACAAATTTTATAGAATAACAAGGAATAACCAGGCCATAAATATTAAGGCGGCTGTATAGGACATACACCTCTGTTCTCCTCAACAGTGCAGGTTCTAGAGGCGAGACCCGCATCTGACATTTATAGCCTATCCTTTTTGGATATGCCATAAGTCTTGGGAATGCCCATTAAGTTTTTTAAATGCAAAAGTCAATGGAACTTTTTTGTAAGATGCGTTTTTAACATTAGAAAGTCCCATTGACATACATTAGTGTGTGGGAGCCCTTAGCTTGGACAAACCTAAAAATTTCCTAAAAATGTCATCTGGAAAGGACTATTTTATTTTGGCTACTTCTGTGACATTTAACACTTCATCCTCTACTCGAGAAGTGCTGGAATGTTCTTATAAGAAAGTGAAAGGAAAACAGCGATTCTATCTTCCTGTTTTTTGTTATTTCACTCTTAGCATTCCCCATTGGTATGCTAGGACATGACCACTGATGCACAGAGCTTACAATCTATAATACGCAGTCATCATTTTGCAAACCACAAATGAAGCCACAGTTGTGCTTGCTCCAAGCAGTGCGGATGGGCTTTAGGATTTCATTCAAGGGCTTCTCCAGGGTTAGAAAAACATGGTTGCTGTCTTTAAAAAAAAAAAAAAAAAAAAAGGGAGAACAGCCCCACATCTGCCCACAGGTTGAGTGTGGTATTGCAGCTCAATATCATCGCTCAATGGAGTGGAGCTGCAATACCAGACACAAACCATGGACGGGCGTTCAAGGAGGAGCATAGCCTTATTGTTGGGAACATGAGCAGGACACAAATGCACTTCTGGCAACAGAGATGTGGTCACGATATACCAACGAGCATTGCACCGTCGTAAACAATGCCTGGATTGTGCTGCCAACGCCTACGGGGCACTGGTGATCTCTTCCCACTCTACTACTGTGACTGTTCCAAGTAGAACTATTCATCTGACTGGCATCCTGTGAGTAGAAGGCGATGCCCCAGTAGTCGGGCAGTGCTGAGCGGGTATATGCGGTAGACCTTAGTGTTGCATGCTCACCTGCAGAAATTACAACCAAGGTTTAAAGGTGGCCAAATACAAAAGATGGAAGTAGTCTGAAGCCACCAAGTATCTCATCTATATAACAAGATCCCAACTTTCCCTGACGGCAGGAAGGATCAAGTATGGAAGATTCCATGATTTTTATGACTGATCCTTTGTTCCCGCAGAACATAAGTCCCTACCAGACAGATCTGCAGGTGCTGAAAGCAATGTGCATGTATATACGGGAGCACTACTAGACGAGAAGCGGCCAAAGACCCCAAATCCCACCGCTGTCATAGCAGTAATATCAGAGTGACATTGTTGTGGGCATCAGCATGCAGACGCTCATCTATGCCGACACTCACAGTTACATTAAGGTCAGCCTGCTAATATCCTTGGCATATTCCTCAATGTGGCAGGTTAGCAGGGGGCAAAGAAGTAAGCAAGGACCATAGAGTAAGTCAGTATATCGGCCCTTTGTTCTATAACACATCAGAGGGAACCCCCTTAATTGGTCTTTAATAGTCCAATGTAAATTGTGAGCCATAAAATTAAAGGGAACCTGCCATAAGCTTGGAACTAAGCGACACCAACGGCACGTAGGGGGGGGGGGGGGGGGGAGCTAAGCGACACCAACGGCACGTAGGGGGGGGGGGGAGCTAAGCGACACCAACGGCACGTAGGGGGGGGGGAGCTAAGCGACACCAACGGCACGTAGGGGGGGGGGGGAGCTAAGCGACACCAACGGCACGTAGGGGGGGGGGGGGAGCTAAGCGACACCAACGGCACGTAGGGGGGGGGGGGGGAGCTAAGCGACACCAACGGCACGTAGGGGGGGGGGGGGGGAGCTAAGCGACACCAACGGCACGTAGGGGGGGGGGGGGGGAGCTAAGCGACACCAACGGCACGTAGGGGGGGGGGGGGGAGCTAAGCGACACCAACGGCACGTGGGGGGGGGGAGCTAAGCGACACCAACGGCACGTGGGGGGGGGGGAGCTAAGCGACACCAACGGCACGTGGGGGGGGGGGAGCTAAGCGACACCAACGGCACGTGGGGGGGGGGAGCTAAGCGACACCAACGGCACGTGGGGGGGGGGGGGAGCTAAGCGACACCAACGGCACGTGGGGGGGGGGGGAGCTAAGCGACACCAACGGCACATAGGGGGGGGGGAGCTAAGCGACACCAACGGCACGTAGGGGGGGGGGAAGCTAAGCGACACCAACGGCACGTAGGGGGGGGGGGAGCTAAGCGACACCAACGGCACGTAGGGGGGGGGGGGGGGGGGGGAGCTGAGCGACACCAACGGCACGTAGGGGGGGGGGGGGGGGAGCTAAGCGACACCAACGGCACGTAGGGGGGGGGGGGGGGGGGGAGCTAAGCGACACCAACGGCACGTGGGGGGGGGGGGGAGCTAAGCGACACCAACGGCACGTAGGGGGGGGGGGGGGAGCTAAGCGACACCAACGGCACGTAGGGGGGGGGGGGGGAGCTAAGCGACACCAACGGCACGTAGGGGGGGAGCTAAGCGACACCAACGGCACGTAGGGGGGGGGAGCTAAGCGACACCAACGGCACGTAGGGGGGGGGGGAGCTAAGCGACACCAACGGCACGTAGGGGGGGGGGGGGAGCTAAGCGACACCAACGGCACATAGGGGGGGGGGGGGGAGCTAAGCGACACCAATGGCACGTAGGGGGGGGGGGAGCTAAGCGACACCAATGGCACATAGGGGGGGGGAGCTAAGCGACACCAATGGCACGTAGGGGGGGGGGGAGCTAAATTAGAGTATGTCAACGGTTTCTGATTTTATTTATTTTTTAAATTAAACACCGCAATGCCCGCATACCTGGTAAAAGTGAGGTTTAAGCACAAAAATGTGATTTGCATAATGGGCCATTGTCTGATAACACACTCCCTTTAAAGGCAAGGGTGTGAAACTCCTTATAGTTGCCTTCAAAGGGCCAATTGGAATTATAGTAAACGACTTCAATGGGTTTGTTCACATGAGCAGATGATTTCATGCGATGCAACGGAGTGAAACAATAATAATACGTGGCACGGCTGATTTGGTACACATTGAAATAAGCCATTTAAGTGAATGGGCCGGAGCAAATACACATCGAATACAGGCAAAACGTGAGTATTCGTTGGGTATTTGCGCACCATTTCGATGGGCCCGTCTGCTTTCTTTTGCGTGCGTAAATACACAGTGTATTTGCGCACATGAAAACATGCCGGAGTGGCCAAAAAAAAAGCGTAGGCATAATCGATTTTCAGCTGCGCAAATATGCAGCGTGTTTGCACAACCGAAATGCACTGATGCCTGAGTGAATCAGCCCTAATCGGGACCCCCGTAGTAACAGCGACCCCCGTAGTAACAGCGACCCCCGTAGTGGGCCCATACACTCTGCATACAGGAGGCACATGCAGATGTTGGGAGGTTAAGAGGTCAGCGATCACAGACTGTACTACCGCTATCAGACTGAAGCTGCTGGCGGTGCGAGTAGAATCCCTGTTAGGTTTGATACACGGCCGGCGGGCCACATAAAGTGGGCAATGAGCCAGCTTCGGCCCACAGGTCTTGTGTTAAGGGTTGCAAATACGAGATGTCCGATTCTGCTAAATCAAGTTCAATGTTTCAATACCTGAGGAGTCGGTATACCATACTGGCAGAATTACGCGGCTTCGCACGGATCTATTTCATGTACAGCTTTGTGGTTAGATAGAACTACCGAAGCGCCTGGCTTCCTGACGTGGCAGACTTGGTGCAGCCATACATAAAGAACAGACAACACATGCATTATATATGGATCCTGTGTCTGCATAGCCATAATACAGTATGTGTGACATATGATTATATACACTACACACATGCGGACATATTGACTACAGCGGATATGGCTGTATATACATAAGGTAACAGCACGCTGCAGCTTATAAATAGCAGGATAGAAATAAATCACAGGTTGGTTATTTGTCCCCGCTCTATAAAGTCACAGGTTAGATAGTAACTCGCACCCAGCTATGTGCCAGATCTTACATAACTCCAAAGTGCGAACTGTAAAATACAGATTTATAACAAGGAAGTACGCAGACGGCTCCTCCCGCACAGAACATGACACCGAGTAACCCAGCCGAAGGTCAGGAATCACTGGGCCAACCACTATATTACACCACTACCCATGATCAGCGAACAGACTGCAAATCCCTCACCTCTGTAATACGGGAGCAGGAAGGGATTTACTGTAGATAAAGGTTTAAGATTTAGATAATTGATAGGAAAATCTAATTCCTTACAAAATAAATGGTGTTTTATGGTCTTTTTTACCCGGGCCGAGCTGTTGAGCAAACAATGGCTGACACTCGTCCCAGTGATGCTCGCTCCCATGCTGTTACACAGGAGCAAGTATCGCGGGCATCGCTCACAACCACTGGGTACCGCAAGGGGTTGCAATTGCCTCTCAGCCCCTTAGCGAAAGGGGGCCCCGCAGGCCCCCGCCATATACTGACTTTTCAGTCAGCTTAAAAAAAATTAAAAAAAAGTTGCAGCAACTGCAAGAAGCTATCTTGTCTGCATGAGCCAGAGCTGCACTTGCTCACCGTGTACAAACATCACATTGCTTATCCTGTACTGGGCCTAAGTTACATCCTGCATTAGGCCGGTTTCACACGGCCGTGACGGGCTCCGCCGCGGGATTCCGCGGCGGAGCCCAACACAGCGCCCCCCCAGAGACCCCAATACTTACCTCCAGATCCGGCGTCCTACGTCCCACATGACGCTTCGGCGTGCATGCGCAATAGAGCGCGTGACGCGCCCACCACGTCGCATGACATGCCCACCGCGTCGCATGATGTGGCTAACGGTAGGCGGGGAAGCGGTTTCATGCTATCTTCCACTGTGCTACAGTGGATGATAGTGTGAACGGATGGCTTCCATTGACTGCAATAGAAGCCTTCCGCGTGTACACCTGCAGCAAATAGAGCATGCCGCGGGTGAGGATGGGTGATTTTACGGTGCGGTAAGCATTGTGCTATTAGGTTCAATAGAACCTAATAGCTGCGGGCAACGCAGCAGATTTCCGCCACGTATTACACTGCGGAAATCCGTCCGTGGGAAGGAGCCCTCATACTCCAGAGCTGCACTCACTATTCTGCTGGTGGAGTCACTGTGTACATACATCACATATCTTCAGCCGATCCAATACTGTATGGCATCCAGAGCCGCTTTTTCAATTTTGCTGTGAAGACAATTCCCAGCATGTCATGATCGGCTATAACTGTCAGGACATGTTGGGAGGCAGAAATGGCAGCAACGAGGCACTTGTAATAAATTTGAGCCTTTCCCTATATGTCCAATCTACGCCAGCTTTGGTAACTCACTTCCCTGTGGTGCCAATCATGTTATCAACTGACTATACAAGGCCTTGCACTGCCTATAATACCATAACCGATACTGTTCTGTCACAACATTATCCCTACAGGTGGTCCCAAAAGGTCCTAGGGCAGTGATGGCGAACCTTTTAGAGACCGAGTGCCCAAACTGCAACTCAAAACCCACATATTTATGGCAAAGTGCCAACATGTCAGGGGGCGGAGCTTATCACGACATACTATTTTACCACCGTCGTTCTAAAAAGCGCAGGGCCGCTTCAAAATAGACAGGGTGCCGGTTTTGACTGTTTTTTGGATGCAGCAATACTGCAGAACGTCCTCAGGGGAAATTTCTGTGGAAACTTCTGCAGCATTTCCACATCCAAAAAGCAGCCAAAATCTGCACACTGTCTATTCTGAAACAGCCCTGCCCATTTCCACCACAGGTAAACATACATAGCGATAATAGTGACCCCCACCCAGCGGCCCGAGCGATAACAGTGCCCCTTCCAACATCGGCCCCCAGTATGAGAGCGCCATCCCACATCGGCCCCAGTATACCCCAGTATAATAGCGACACCCCACAGCGGGCCCCCACTATAATAGCGACACCCCACAGCGGGCCCCCACTATAATAGCGACATCCCACAGCGGGCCCCCACTATAATAGCGACATCCCACAGAGGGCCCCCACTATAATAGCGACATCCCACAGCGGCCCCCACTATAATAGCGACACCCCACAGCGGGCCCCCACTATAATAGCGACACCCCACAGCGGGCCCCAGTATAACAGTGAGACCCCATAGTGGCCCCCAGAATAATAACGACACCCCACAGCCACTGCCCCGCCTCTAGCACTCGTGCCATAGGTTCGCCACCACTGTCCTAGAGCTCCACGCTGGCCAGAGATTGTACACATAACCATCCCAGGGGAAAGAATACACAGGAACAATCATCACTGGAACGACCTGTCAGGCATCTGCACCCGGCAGGTCGTTCCATCTAAGGGCACTGAGATGAGCTCTTATAACACAGTACAACAATACGTTTTTACTTGATGTAAAGACTATACTTGTCAGTATGCAAATCAGTAGAAAAAGCTCTGTCCAGTCATCACACATTTCTGGGAGATTTTAGCTCTGAAGCAAGCAGAATGGTGAATGCAGCTGTGGAGTAGGAGACAAGCTGTGACTTCAGCAACAATAAGGAATTGAAACCAAAAGTATACTGGAAAACTATATAACTTTTCATTATCCAAAGAGTAACCTTTAGGTTTTGGAATGAGGGAACCACCTTCACCCGATACATAATGTCTTTTATTCCTTCTAGCTGCTCTCCTTATCTGATCCATGATTCACAGAGGAACACATCCAAAGTCCTCTCTATTGTACTCCGTGTTTACATAGCCGCTACCAACATGTAGATGTCATGCACCGCCATCGCTGCTCATGTGCCAGCCTTGTCACGCATCAGAGGAATGACAGAACACTGATGACATCACAGAAGCTCCAAAACGTCACTTTTTCCAGCTACCCACCAATTATGGTTTTTAAAACAGGATGTCTCATTCCATATTGCCCCATACTTCCTTGGACAGCGCAGCAGGAGGAGTACGCTTTATGGCAGTTGCAATAAATGAGAGATAGCAGACAGAAATGTCATTAGATAAATAATCAGCCTCCAGCGATTGAATCAAAGGGGAGTGAAAGGAGAATTGCATAGTTGCAATACCTGTGTGCATAGTGCCATTGCCCTGCCTTTTACCGACCTCTAGTCGTGCAATACAGCTAACATTAAAGGGGTTGTACCGGGATCACAAGTTGTCCTCTATCCACGGGAAAGGGAATAAACTTGCTGATTAGTAGGGGTCTCACCAGATACCCCAAGCTGATTTTGAGAACAGGCTTCTCCTCTTCCTCTCTCCCCGTCACTGCTGGGGTTGCTTCTCCCTCTACAGCGACATCAAAATAAATGGAGAGCTGGCCAAACATGTACTGTTTTTAACGGGGCTAATGGAAATACTTGAACACTTGCCGCTCAGCTATCTCCGCAGTTACATTGAAAATTAATGGAGCGCCAGCTCAACCAGCGGTCCATTCAGTCTCCTGTTCACTGTGGGGGTGCAGGGGGAAGAATAGGGAAACGAGAAACCAAATACTTAGATCTGCCAGATCTCAGCAATTTGTACCCTATCCTGTGGGTAGGGAATATCTTGTGATCCTGGTACAACCCCCTTTAACTTGCCCACCCACTAATGAAAAGGAAAGGACTCTGCTCCTCCCCCAGTCTATACAGCAAAGCTTGTAAATGAGCCACAGAAAACAGGATGCAGCAGCCTATTGGGTCTACTTTAGTAGTGCGAAACTAGAATATTGCAAGAATTTTCCTCTATAGAGCTATTTAAAAAAACATTTTAAAAGTAATTTTATATTAAAAACGGCTTTTTTTTAAATCAGATATTCCCTTCTTCTCCGAGTGTATCCCCTATCCTGTGGGTAGAGGTAACTTGTGATCCTGGTACAGCCCCTTTGGCGATAGCTGGATTGTACTACTAGACACACACACACACACACACACACACACACACACACACACACACACACACTTCCGCTCACTCCAACAGGCTTAAAGGAGATGTCCCGAGGCAGCAAGTGGGTCTATACACTTCTGTATGGCCATATTAATGCACTTTGTAATGTACATTGTGCATTAATTATGAGCCATACAGAAGTTATAAAAAGTTTTATACTTACCTGCTCCGTTGCTGGCGTCCTCGTCTCCATGGAGCCGACTAATTTTTGGCCTCCGATGGCCAAATTAGCCGCGCTTGCGCAGTCCGGGTCTTCAGCTTTCTTCTATGGAGCCGCTCGTGCCAGAGAGCGGCTCCGTGTAGCTCCGCCCCGTCACGTGCCGATTCCAGCCAATCAGGAGGCTGGAATCGGCAGTGGACCGCACAGAAGAGCTGCGGTCCACGAAGGTAGAAGATCCCGGCGGCCATCTTCAGCGGTAAGTATTGAAGTCACCGGACCGCCGGGATTCAGGTAAGCGCTGTGCGGGTGGTTTTTTTAACCCCTGCATCGGGGTTGTCTCGCGCCGAACGGGGGGGGGGTTTAAAAAAAAAAAAACCCGTTTCGGCGCGGGACATCTCCTTTAAGTAACAAAAACATTGTCAACTAGTCCATTTTAGCTTTGGAAGCCCCTTTTTCTGAGGCAACTCCTTGTTTACAAGAATTATTATTCTCCTTCTCACAACCATCCTTTTATTTGTGAAAATAAACCCAGGTTTTCATAGCTCATTACCCAAAGGAAACAAAACAGCCTTAGATTGTACGCTCCATTTGTTGGAAGGGTAACCATACAACAACCCTGTTTCTTTCATTCCCATTCCCTAAAACTTGGTGATTTAGACAGCACCCAGGGGCCGAGATGGTGCCCAGGCCTCAGAGGCCTGTGGGCTCAAGACTGGCAGCCAGTGACCGAAGATGTCACATAGCGCGGGGATAGGTCCCAGAAAAGCATCTAGTAGAACAGGTGGTAGGTTCCACATACATAGCTCTTCTTCACTAACTCTGCAACATTAGCAACAGAAGAGAATGGAAAAGGCCCGAGACGATGCCATCCTTCTCTCCAACAGGATAGGAAGGTCATAAAAGTGGATGGTGGTGGAGGTGTTATCCAGCAGAAGAGGCCCTCTTGTCTTTTATGGTCACCACAGCCAACAACTGAGGATAACGATTTGTCTTATTGTTACATTGTTTCATCACTTAAACCATGCAGAAACAAAGTAACACAAATATTTACACTTGAGAAAAAACAATAAGCAACATAAAAAGACACACGGCATGCAGTACGCTGTGAACGGAGATATTACTGTACTGTATATACAGTACTTGTGCATGTCTGGGGAGAGACTACAGCGCCGCTGCTGTGGGAGCACCGAGGCGTTCAGATGACTTACAGGAAATACAAGAGAAAGGTGACTCTATAGCGGTGACGTACTGACGATCTGTCCTACTTGTCCCTTTCTGCAGAGACACCGCGATAATGAAAGACTGGGTCTGTACCAGACTGTTCATCAGTGTCCGATTACATTATGATCAATACGAACAAGATCATTATATAGTATACACTAATATATATATCTACTATGAATTCATCTCCCATATGAACCCAATTAATCCAGCGTGCAGCAGAAGGCTAGCCCTATATCAGATCATCAATGAGGCCATTTTTACACGAAGCCATACATTATTCGCCCCAAGCGAATGAGCAAACGATGACGCAGTTCGCTCATTCACTTGGCAGTCAATTTAACCACACTGATAAGTCGCTTATTTTTTTCTTTAACACGATCGATCAGTTCGCTCTACCAGTGAATGCGACCGACTGAATGATCGGTGTTTCAACCAAATGATTAGCCAGCGGGCCAGCGATGATTCTTATGCTTGCAGGACAAGACAGCACAATTATTTTCAGCAATGCCTTGGAGATACGGGTCCCATCCAGCAGTTGGGAATCTCTGATCTTCCAGCACGGCCGGCCTTGATGTATGTGTGCAGACATACTTACAAGCGGACCTGTAATGCAGGCACAGACTAGGTTGGAGATGTCCTGTGTTTCCTGCAGAAACCACATTTTAATTGCCCTGTGTACAGAACCCGGTGACCTGCACACAAAGCAAAGCAAATATTATAGGGCCGCTTCACACCCAGCAAATAGAATCTGCTGCAAACTCTGCATATTGGAACGTTATTTTCAATTTTATAGACCTCCCCACCCCCCCCATTCCCGCAACTCACCGCTCACCCCCGTGAATCTTTTGGCACGAGCGGGGGCATGTACTCAAAAATGGCAATACTCGCTCAAGTAGTTTGCCTTAGAGAGTACGCTTGCCCAACTCTAATCATTTTGCATAACGTGTTAATGGACATGAATGTCCATTAACACTTAATCATTTTCATTTGCGTGTAAAAGGGCCTCCAAAAGCTGTTTGCAGAGCACAGCATGTGGGCTGGGCTCTGCATACAGCTGCATTGTTCTCGCACATGCGAGAACGAGTTTTGAGCGATAATCGTTGCGTGTAAATGGGCATTTAGGGTATACCATCAATATTTGTTTACCAGGGGTTCCGACTAAATGCGGCAAGCTGCAGTACCAGGCACAACCTAATATACAGATCAGCAGTTGTGCCTAAGGGCACAACAGGCCACCACCAAACATTTAGGGTCTATCCTAAGGACAGGCTATCAGTGTTAGGCAAGGACTATACAGCGACGTCTGCCGTGTGACAGCAAGTCCCAGAAAAGTCACGTGACACATATTTGTGCTACTTACTGCCGCGCAATTGTTTCACAATTGCGGTGTTGCTTTTAACAGCACAACAAAAATGTAGAAAAGCCACAGGTGACTTCCATTCATGTCAATGGTAAAAATGGCACTGGGGACTTGTGACCTGCAACCACGGCCAAGCTGACACTAAGATTACCACATATTAAGTGCTCGGTGGACGCGTGTGTGGAGTAACAGGGACCGCACACGGCCTTAAAAATACATCTGCGCCTCTTACGTTTCTTACACTTACGCCTCTGGCACACTATCAGAAGCTCAGTTACGTTTGATAACCTGCAAGCTCCTAGGCCCCCGTGAAATCTGCGACAGGGCCCCCTATCATGTGCCTTCTTATATGCTAGAGAGATCTTCAAGCCCCGTCTGGCACCGAATCTTGGATGCGACAGTTACCCCTGTACCCTTTGTAGTGACGCCTCTGGCAATATCTCTGCATACCACCCGTATAGTGACATTTCAATACTCTGACTAGAAGCGAAGTTGTCCTAGTTCTGCCCAAGTTGCTCACAGATGAACATCAGCAGGAATCTTGATGTCTCCTAATGAAATATAATTGCTTATAATAGCCTATAACATACCAACGGAAACTCGGCGCTCTACTGCCACGCATGACATCATCCCTTCCCTTTACCCACAGTACACTGTGTACCAATTTTAGAAAAGCTGCCTGGTCATAGAAGAAGACTGCCTGCAATTTACAATGTCATTTATGGGAGCGGATGGTGACTGGTGTCATTCTTATGTTTTTACTCCAACAGGAATTTACAATGGAAAAGAAATAATCAGGCGAGATAACTGTATTATTAATGCACCATTTAATTATTCATGCTTGCAGCGTGCTGGAAAGTAAATCACTTTGTCTGGTTAATGTGAAATAACAGCGAGAGTCGTGACAGCGTCTTACCATGTCAACAGTTGTGACTCACAAGGAAAAATGGCAAGTATGTGGTCAGGTATAGATATATATATATATATATGACATGCTGGTCAGCTGGTTCACGTACGGATTGATACTGGATTCAGGCTCATAGCTATACGGACATTGGATGTGGGTAGATACTGCCTTGGCGCTGGGTTGGGTTCACACAGGGCGGCTTTGCCGCGCGGCAAATCCGCCCACGGCCGCTAATCTCGGGATTAGCCAGCCATGTGGACGAGATTTCTCAGAAACCTCGTCCACGTGGGACGGCCAATTCGCTGCGGTAAGTCCGGCTGAAACCGCAGCTGCGGCCGCCGCAGCCACGGTTTCAGAAGATGCAGCATGTCTATTCACCTTTCCTTTTTTGTCGCGGCCGCGCTCTCCTCTATGGGAGCGCCGGCCGCAACGGAAAAGCAAGCGGCCGGGCCGCTTCAAAGCCGCCGCGGCTTAAACCACGGTGGTTCTCCCGGCGGAAATCTCGCGGTTTTTGCTGCGGCCAAACCGCGAGATTTCCGACGGGAATCTGCCCTGTGTGAACCCAGCCTAAGGCTGCATAGCCATATCATGGCTCTGTAATAGGATCCCCTTCAAGTGTATGAATGTGACAAGAGAAAGTCCTTGTGTGTCCAATAGATGCCGCACATATAGAGGTCTTCTCAACAACATACATATGCCACCCAACACATGCTGGCCCTACAGATCCATACTAGTCCAATGGGCCACAAGACATCAATGCTTACCACAATGTAAGGTTCTGCACATGGGCAGGAGTAACGGATGTCACCAATATACACTAAATGGGGTACTGCTAGGGAAAAGTGAGGCGGAAAAAGACCTGGGGTACTAGTGGATTGTAGACTAAACTGGAGTAACCAATGCCAGTCAGCTGCTGCAAAGGCCAATAAAGTCTTGGGGTGCATCAAAAGAGGCGAGGGACGAGAACATTATCCTCCCACTATATAAGGCACTAGTCAGGCCCCACATGGAATACTGCACACAGTTCTGGTCACCGGTGCTCAGGAAAGATGTTACAGTGCCTGAGGGGGTTCAAAGAAGAGCAACTAAACTAATACATGAAATGACGGGACTGGAATACCCAGAGAGGCTATCCAAATTGGGATTATTTACTCTAGAAAAAAGATGGTTAAGGGGTGATCAAATAACTATGTATAAATACATGAGGGGACGATACAAGGATCTCTCCTAGGATCTGTTTATACCCAGGATGGCGACGGTAAAGAGAGGGCGTGCACTGCATCTAGAAGAAAGCAGGTTTCATCACCAACACAGTGGGGGTTCTTTACTGTAAGAGCAGTGAGACTGTGGAACTCTCTGCCTGAGGAAGTGGTGATGGCAAAATCCATAGAGGAGTTTAAAAGGGGACTTGATGTCTTTCTGGAGAGGAAGGATATTATAGGTTATAAATCTAAGGTTAATTGTTAATCCGGGTATACAGGCAGGTAGGAACTATTAGGGGTTGATCCAGGGAACAGTCTGATTGTCATTAGGGAGTCGGGAAGGAATTTTTCCCCCAAAAGGGCTAATTGGCTTCTGCTCTTGTTTTTTTTTTGCCTTCCTCTGAATCAACAACACAGGAGGATAAACAGGCTGGACTAGATGGACATTGTCTTCCTTCGGCCTTACATACTATGTTACAAACCATGTTACAATGCTAGCACTACTGTACCTCTCCCATAAGTCAGACCTGAAAGTTCCACATTTGGAGACAACAAATTATTAAGGGGTTCACTCTTGGATAAAAGGAGATGGTCAACATCTCACACAGGTATGCTGGGGTAATTAAATGGGTAGCCCCCCCCCCCCCCCCCCCAATCACAAATTCCCTAAACCCACCCGCTTGGGCACAAGATAGACATCCCGATTCAAGCTCCCATCATCTATTTACTGACCCTGCCTCCTCCCAAGAACCAAGGTAGACATTAGCAATGCCTGAGATGGAGCAGAGGACTGACAAAAGTGATGTAAACCCTCGTCCAGCATGTACAAACGTGGTGCCAAAAAGGACCACAATTGCTTTTTTTCCTTGGCCTGAAATCAGTAGGGGCTCCAAAACTACAGAAGAACAAGCTCCAATAGTTTTGCCATCACCAGTACTTTTCCAATGGCGGAAATGGAAGGGTTGTGCCGAAAATACCTGGAATGGCAAAGGGGCCGGTTTGTATCTACCTTGGAGAATGGCAGCAAAGGCTTGTGAATGCCATTTTTGGTTGCCGGACAAAAACAAGTCTATTGAAATCATAATGAGATTTCAAATGTCACCTAAAAGATATTCGTCAAAGAGATTAAATCAATGGCAGTCTATGACTACAGCCACCAGGAATGCTGCATCATAGTGCAATGAAAAGGAGAATACCTCCTGAACCTTGACCTGGCTCTTAAAGGAGCAGCCTTGGGTTAGATGGCACCCTGTGTGGAGTTTTTGTGTGTCCCCGGTCATAAAGGAAAAAAAAAACAAAAAAACTATATATATTTTACACTAATAATGGAGCAAAGGAGTAGAATCCCCACACTAGAACAGCTCCGTGAATAAATACAGCCCCAGAACCAAGCTCAGAACATAAACGTAGTAGCTGAATTAAGTAACTGTGTTGCAGGGATGCCGATAAGGCAACAGCAACACCTTGGAAGATCAGAGGGGAGGACGACGATTCATGTAGCTCCTCAAGACACTGCCACATCGAGAAAGAAGGTCATCCGGTTGGGTGGACTTAAGGGAAGCAATTGCCTGCAGCCTATATTCACCTGGTGCCCACCATAACCTTGTGTGACCGCATGGGTTGCATGGAGCTAAGGTCAGCCATGGCTCTTGATCCTACTTAAGAGTAGAATGTCCATTACTGTGCTAAGACATAAACACCTCAAACATCTTCTCTTCCCCGTTACTTCTGTCCTAGTGGCAAGTTTGTCAACTACAGATGAAATGATGGATCTACAACAGATCTATTCATATAATGGTCTTGATAGGGCAAATAATCTTAACATCCCCCACTGATGGGAATACCCATCCCAGATATCAGGCCTCCGGAGGGGTGTATGGAGACCAAGTCTAGACTTTCCATTATTTTTGGCCATGCAACTTGCAAATCTAACAGAATCGATGTCCAAAAACAGTCCTAAGGGCATTTACTGAGCAATCTTCCCAAACATATTCCTCTCTGCTGCTCCTTGGAAAAAGAAGATCACTTGGAGCAAATCCACACCACCACAAAGCCAGATGATGCTTCCCGCTGACATCACATATCTAGCGTGGAGACGCCCGAGTCCCATTTCCAAAAACTCCCAAACTGTCCAGAATGTTATTCTTAAACCGGCAAAAACCAAGATCATGCAAACTTCTGATTCCTAGACAGTGAGCCACCAGGCCAACTAAAGAGCCTCGACGCATGCCAACATTATGGACATTGGCACGGAGAGGGTGAAACATAGTGGGCAATGATGACGATACCATGCCAACTCGGAGATGACAAACTCCTTCAGGAACATGACATATAATGTAAAGGGGGTGGTATAATAAATATATAAATACACTTGTCAGGATGCCCAAAAGGAGTGGCAGTGCCAGGCAACGATGCCAAACAGGAGCTGCGGCCTCGATAAAGTATCACTGAGATCAATAGCCTCTCAATGCCAATACTACATTGTATACGTCAACTTACGGAAATCGCCAAAAACCACTAAATGGTCTCAGGGCTTTCCTAATGACCACAATGCCTCATACATGGGGATTGTGTGGGTTGCAGCTTCCCTGCCCTCAGGCCTGCTATCAGTACATCGATTTAACCCATTAACAGCCAGAGCGTTCCCATCCTAAAAGGACCAGACAGTTTTTAGCGCTTTGACACGTGTGGCGGTTTTATGGCTTTTTTTTTCCATGGGCTGCCAAAATTATTTTTGATGCTTTTTTTTTTTTAGACATATAGGGCTGTTTTTAATGCCTTTTTGGTAGCAATTCTCTCTTTTTCACTTTATTTTATTAGAGAGTCACACTTGTTTAGATTGGGTGTTTTTTTTCATTTTTTTAATATATATATATTTCTACTTTATTCTGTTATTTATTTATTTATTTTTTAACTTCTTTTTACAACTTTTTTTTGTTTTGTTTTACAGCCATGTCCCCCGTGACATCCTATAAAACTTCTGGGGGTCATTCACAACATCATTTTTTTTTCTCCACTATAGCTGGGGCATCCCTAGGTGCCCCAGTGACAGGACAAAGAATATCCCAGCAGTCACTGGCAGACTGGTCAGAGGGTTGCCAACTCCCTACAGCTCTGACATGGCTGGGGTCCGCCGGCGATCACATGATCGGCGAGTCCCATACAGGAGATGTCACTGTCGCTTCCTGTACCTTCAACCTAGCGCTATGTAGTGCGCAAAAGCGGTTTATAAGCGGGTCCTGCCAGCTGAGTGCCCAACCTGCTAGATTACAGAACCGCGAGCTTTAATCCCGTGTCGTATTTTTACTACAGATTAAAGCTCAGGATCAGGCGCTCTACACTTATGGCGCTTGGTCTTTAACGGGTTAAAAGGTAATTCCCCTTTAATAAAAAAAAATATATATATATATTCCCTAGCATCGGGACGCTGACATTTCTCCGCCTGCGTCTAATAACGTGTTTGGCGTACAGTAGTAAATTCCCCAAAAAGGTGGAGAAAGGATTGATGTGAGCGATCCGCCGCAGCACCCAGCAAGGTGGCAGGAGACCCGCGTATGAGTCCCAGCCGGAGCAATCAGTGCCAGTCCCTGATGTCCCCTCAGTCCCCGGCATGACATCATGTTTACAGACCTCCGTGCACTCCTTACACCCCTAGGAAAGGCAAGCGCTCCAAACATCCGCTGCCTGACCCTCCCCAACCGCACAACCACCCCAACCCTGCCCAGAATGATACATTGTAGCAAACAAGGGCACCAAGCACCGCAGCTGCAGCACTGCTACAATGTATCACAGCACTGACCTGGATAAATGCTTCAGGATCTGCTTCTTGATAATCCCAGCCATGGTGAGCAGGGGGTGCTGCCGTCCTATGGGGGGTCCTCATCTAGACTCGGGGGGTCCCTCCATGTTTACAACACAGGGGTCAGGCTGGAGGGGGACTCGCAGGGTCCAGGAGTGGGGCGCACACACAGCACCATCACACAGCTTCCATGTTAGCCGCAGCATTACCTAGGCACAGGCAGCAGGGGGCGGTGCGGAGTGACTCATGCTGGGGAGTGGCAGAGGGCCGCACAATAGGAGGGGGAGGGATAACCCTTTCATGTCTGGCTGGAGTGCTGCAGAAGGAGGAGAGGGGATGGGGCACCAGGGAGAGAAAGGAGGACGGTAGAGGGGACAGAAGACGGCATAGAGTGTAATGAAGGACTAGTCGTACGCCATATCTAACGTAAAGACAGGCTGTGCTGCGGTTTGTTAGGGTCTTAAAGAACGTCTGTCTGTGTTGCCCATAGCAACCAATCACAGCGCTGTTTTTATTTTGCCTCAGCAGTGGAAGGAATGAAAGCTGTGCTGTGATTGGTTGTTACTTATACCGCTGAGGTAACATGAAAGCTGCGCTGTGATTGGTTGTTACTTATACTGCTGAGGTAACATGAAAGCTGCGCTGTGATTGGTTTGCTAGTCCTTATACTGCTGAGGTAAAATGAAAGCTGCGCTGTGATTGGTTGCTCTTCTACTGCTGTGGTAAATTGAAAGCTGTGCTGTGATTGGTTGCCATTTCTTATACTGCTGAGGTAATATGAAAGCTGTGCTGTGATTGGTTGCTATTTCTTATACTGCTGAGGTAAAATGAAAGCTGCGCTGTGATTGGTTGCTATGGGCAACAAACTCCTATGAAAACTGTCTAAGGGCTATTTCACACTGGCGAGAAAATTGTGTGAGATGCACAAATATGAAACTCATTCTTTAGAATGGCTTCACTCACACTTGCGCTGTTTCCCTGCATGGCGAGGAAACACATCGCAGCGTGTCCGTTCTTTTTATGATATCAGCCATTGTTTTCAATGGGACCAGCCGTAGCACCGCCAGCCCTATTGAAATCAATGGGAGAAGTTTGCGATCTCCTGCCGCGGGTGTTACAGCGGGGATGAAGGGCGCCCCCGCAGGGATGTAGTTTCCTTGTGCAAACGCCTGGCATGCAGGGGTGTTGAGGATTGCGAGGGCCATGTGGAGCCGTGAATCCCCCTAATGACGCCCTCGCTGTGTGCCGGCGCCCTAAATGACCCGTCAGAACCGTCCGCAGGAGATTGTTTTGTCGTGTAACGCAGATTTTGTTGCGTTTTTAGCTGCGGAAAGTCTTGCGGTTTTTATTGCATTTTTTTACTTTAATCGCTGCATCTCCTGTAGGTCAGGCTGGGTTCACATGGAGCGGAATCCCGGCGGAAATCTTGTGGTTTTGCCGCAGCGAGATTTCCACTGGGAAAGTGCAGCTCCAAAACCTGTGGCACGTAGCCGTGGGTTTTGGAGCAGCTTAGCTGCATGCTTTTCCATTGCGGCCGGCACTCCCATAGAAAGCAGCGCGGCTGCAACGGAAAAAAAAAATAGACATGCTGCGGCCGGGGAATTTGCCGCCACAGATTGGCCGTCCCGTGTGGACACGATTTTTGACAAATCCCGTCCACATGGCTGGCTAATCCCGGGATTAGTGGCCACAGCTGCACTTGCCACAGCGGAATTGCGGATGAAATTTCCGCGGCAAATCCGCCCTAGAAATTGGCAACAATAATCCTTGTCCGCTGCGGAATCGCACATGGCCGCTATCAGGGCTGCTGGCGGTCTTACTACCTCCTCTTTCCATCTCCTTTATCCTTCATGTTAGTAGGCGGCTGCGCCTCCATTAGGAGATCAGATTACAGTTCTGGGATCGAGTCCGGCGGGATTTTTTCCCCGATTACTTTAGGGATCCAGTGGCAGCTTCACTCGGGCCGGTTAGGGCGTCCATTGCTATCAGGGCACTAGTTTTCTCTCAGCCTACATGTTGCTATAGCTTTGCTTTAGGGGTTATTGTATCTTCTGGCTTCATAGCTCATCCTGACAATGTTCCTCACATAGCTCCTCCTGTCAGAGGGCAGTAGTCCTCAAGGGTGCTAGATTTTTCAAGCACCATTTTCATATTAATAAAGTTAACCCTTTCCAATCCACTGTCTGACCTCTGAAGGCATTATGATTAGAGATGAGCGAACGTACTCGTTTAGGGGGATTTCGCAATCGAGCACCGCTTTTTTCGAGTAACTGACTACTCGGGCGAAAAGATTCGGGGGGCGCCGGGGGTGAGCGGGGGGTTGCAGAGGGGAATGGGGGGGGTAGAGAGAGAGCTTCCCCCCTGTTCCCCACTCCACCACGACGCCCCCCAAATCTTTTCGCCCGAGTAGGCAGTTACTCGAAAAAAGCGGTGCTCAATTGCAAAATCGCCCTAAACGAGTACGTTCGCTCATCTCTAATTATGATTCAAGGCTGTACAGCTCCGACGTTGGAAGAAGTCCATCAGGGTTCTCTTACTGTATATTGCCAGCCTCTCTGCTGTCGGAGCCTATCCAACGTATCACCTCATGCAGTACTGGCTTTAGCCAGCAGATAGCGCTGTTGTATAACGGCAGAAAAAGAGTAAACTCCCTAGGAAAACCAGGATACAAATTGGATTGGAAAGGGTTAATATAGTAGCGGCAGGTCTGTGCGGGTCTTCTGCGTCCCGGCCGGATCTTCTTTTTTCCGCACAGCGGATGTGTTCTGGTACACAGGCGCAGTAGGAGTTTTTCTTTTTTCAATGCCTGTTTCCCGCGGGATCCGCAGTACTTCTGCAGTGTCAGCTGTGGGCGGGCCGCGGATCGGATGCCTTTCATTGACTTCAATAGAAGCCGTCAGTGCAGGATCCGCAGAAAAATGGAGCATGCTGCGATTTGTTTTTTCTCTCGGAGCAAAAGTCAGACATGAAAAGATCGCAGCGTCTATTATTTTGGGGGGGATATTGGAACTATGGAAGCATTCAGACGAAGGAAAAAATGGACAGGACATCAGCGGTTGAAATTTCCTGCTGCACGAAAATATAGGTCTTGATCTATCTTTGGCGCGCAAAACGCAGCAGTGTTCATAGACTTGTATGGGAGCTGGAAAAAAAGGGAGGCGGAGTGAGTTCTCCTACGCCGCTAAACCCAGAAGCGCTGTGTCCCCACGGGGATGAAGGGAAGCCCCATGACCTCTCTCTCTCGTCCATGAACTCCCGAACAGCGGCACATTTTTTCTGTCGCTGATACCGCTCTGGAATTCTCTGCGGAAAAGTCGTCCATTTGAGCGATTTTCGCACGTGTTAGCTGCAACTTTTTAGCACGGCTATCTTCTGCGCGATTTTGATGCCCATGTGCATGAGCCCTAAGATGTATACATGTTAGATTAGGCCATTTAAGGCAACTTTACACAGGGCGATCATCGTCCGAAATCTTTGCTGATAATCGTCCCCTGTACACACAGCTGCCAAGAAACCACTGAGTTGTCGGAGTTGCTTGAAAGACGGCTTTCTACCGTGTTTCCCCGAAAATAAGACAGTGTCATATTAATTTTTGTTCAAAAAGGTTTAACTTTTTTACATGTATAGCTGCCTGGACACTATTTAAATTGACTTTTTTAATTAACTGTTAGCAGGGCTTAATTTTGGAGTAGGTCTTATATTTCAAGCATCCTCAAAAAGCCTGAAAAATCATTTTGCATCCTCAAAAATTCTGGAAAATCATGCTATGTCTTATTTTCAGGGAAACAGGGTAATGGAGGCGGGCAGACCAGAATGACCTCGGCCCATTCCCCCTCCAATCACTTGAACAACTGTCATTCCTGTGTAGGCACCGGAGCGATAGTCGGGGCAGTTCGTGGGGCGGCCGTTGGCTGCTTATGCACCTGTAGTCGTCCTGTGCAAAGGGACCTTTAGCGTGAGTCCTCTGAGACAGGATACCCCAATCAAAGGGGCTCTGTGAGATACGGGGGATATTTGCTGGGGGTCTTCACACGCTAAGGGTATGTTCACATGTAGCACAATAGAGCACAGATTTTGATGGTGATTTTACCCTTTCATTTGGATCCGCAGCCGATTCCACCTATAAATTCAGTTAAAGAAGTGAAAACTGCACCAAAATCCACAACATTATCAGCATCAAACGGTGCAGATTTTGATGCGGATTTTGGAGAATCCACTACACGTAAAACACGCCAAAAAAAGAATAACTAACATTGTTGCCAATAGCAACCAATCAGAGCTCAGGTTTCATTTCAATGAAACAATGGTACAATGAAAGCCGTGCTGTAATTGGTTGCTATGGGCAACAAAGATAGTGCTTCTTTTATATGACAGCTTTGATAAATGAGGCCCATCATACTGCGTGAGAAGCTGAAGGGCGTTTTATGAACTCTGCTTAGGAAGGTCCAAATATGACGACTGTAGGAAGTGGGGGACAATATTCGGTCATCTTGTTTCTGGGGCTCATTGTAAGGGGGATTTCAGATAATTCCAACACAGCAAAATGTGTCCCCAAATCTGCATGCCTTGCATGTGAACTTTGCTGTGGATTTGCTAAAGGCAGCAAATACATGTCAAAATCTGCATGTGAATGAAAACGCATGATTATGAAACCAAGGATTTTCAATGGTTTCATTCTCATTTGCTATGCTTTCACTCCTGTGATGCTGCGTGAAAAAACAATCGCAGCATGTCTTTTACGTTTGCAATATCGCCCATTGTTTTCAATTGCGATCCCCTGCTACGGCTGTGGCAGGGGATTCCTTTAACCCTTTTCAATCCAATTTGTATCCTGGTTTTCCTAGGGGGCTTACTCTTTTTCTGCTGTTAAACAACGGCGCTATCTGCTGGCTAAAGCCAGTACTGCATGACGTGACACGTTGGATAGGATCCGACAGCAGAGAGGCTGGCAATATACAGTAAGAGAACCCCGACGGACGTCTTCCAACATCAGAGCTGTACAGCCTTAAATCATAATGTCTTTAGACGTCAGACAGTGGATTGGAAAGGGTTAACCCTGCAGGGATGTGAAGCTGTCGCATCCAGGGTTTTCACGTTTTCAATGGGAGAACATTGCGATCTCCTGCTGTGGCTGTGACAGCCACAGCGGGGATGAAGGGAACTCTTGCAGGGATGCGAGGCTGTTTACATGTAGAAATGCCTGGCATCCATTCAGAAGGATTGCAAGGGCGATATTGGCCCGTGAATCACAGCTGATATCGCCCTCGCCGGTGTGCAGGAACCCTGAGACAATGGATTTTGGTGGTGATTTGCCGTAGATGAGTTCTCTGAAAGCACCTTTACAGGGTCATTAAATTATATGTCATTTAGGCTATGTTCACACGGGACGGATATGCAGCGAAATTTGCGCAGGGCAGTTGATAAACGGTTCTGTTTGAGACGGATTTTGTGGCGTTTTTCTCAGCTAATGATGCAAATTTTAGTACAATGTTAAATTTGTGTTCGTCTAGGCGGAGTTTTCTCTGCTCCTATGTTCCTCTATATTACCTTAAAGGGGTTGTCCCGCGCCGAAACGGGTTTTTTTTTTTTTCAATAGCCCCCCCCCCCGTTCGGCGCGAGACAAACCCGATGCAGGGATAAAAAAAACAAAACGGGTAGTACTTACCCGAATCCCCGTGCTCCGGCGACTTCTTACTTACCTTGCGAAGATGGCCGCCGGGATCTTCACCCTCGGTGGACCGCAGGTCTTCTGTGCGGTCCATTGCCGATTCCAGCCTCCTGATTGGCTGGAATCGGCACACGTGACGGGGCGGAGCTACGAGGAGCCGCTCTCTGGCACGAGCGGCCCCATTCAGAAGACAGAAGACAGGACTGCGCAAGCGCGTCTAATCGGGCGATTAGACGCTGAAGATTAGACGGCACCATGGAGACGGGGACGCCAGCAACGGAACAGGTAAGTGAATAACTTCTGTATGGCTCATAATTAATGCACGATGTATATTACAAAGTGCATTAATATGGCCATACAGAAGTGTATAACCCCACTTGCTTTCGCGGGACAACCCCTTTAATGTTATAATTCTGCTGCGAAAACCTGCAGAAGAAGCCGCTTATATGCTGCTCTCGCACAACATTAAAATCCGCTCCACGCAATTACGCAGCGGATCTTTTCCGCTTTGTGTAGATAAAAAAATTACTATGAGTGTGTCTACATGGGGCGAAAATGCTGCAGGATATCCGCAGCGGAAAATTTCACAGCATTTCCGCATCCAAAACACATTGGTGCAAATTTTGACCCCGTCAACTACCTATATGGGAGGAACGCATTGGGATTAGATGCATTGTTGGTCATAAGGTCTTGTAGGGTTACAGCTGGGTTAGCCTCCGTTGAGTGGGGCCGCGCTTGTCAGGGCGGTCATCCTACAATTAGACAGGGTGATCGTAGGTCTTGTATAGGGTCAGTGTGCCTTCAGATTATCGCCTTCACTATAGGCCGGCTGTCCTTGGAAAGTTATCTATGTGTGTAGTAGAGTCAACAAACCATGAGTACTGCTGTATGACCCTTGACCCTAAGGCAGGTATTTTTTGTTTATTATCATTTTGTGAGTGTATATTGGGTTAATAGTGGCTTTAAAGTATCTTTAAATAAAGGTTTATATTTGTAAAGGTGAATCCTTTAGCAGTATTAGATTTTGAAACGCTGCAGATTGTACGCCGGAAATTCTGCAGCGTATCTGTCCCATGGGAGTCCAGCCTTATAGTACTTCTAGGTCTTTTCCTATGGGACAGAGGAATTTTGTTGGGCCCACCAGGCCCCAGGAAATGGGTGCAGCTGCAATCTTTGCGCCCCCTAAAGATATAATCCTGATCATGCAGCATTAGCAGTTTCTCGTTGAGTTTCATGTTGAGGGGCCTGTAATACGCCGGAGTTAATATAAATCTATAGGGCTAATCACATGTCCGTATTTTTTACAGCCGGTTTTCAAAAAAGTGGCACGATCTATTTTTTGCATATCTGCCTCTTAGAGATGAGCGAGTATACTCGCTAAGGCACATTTCTCGAGCGAGTAGTGCCTTAGCCGAGTATCTCCCCGCTCGTCTCTAAAGATTCGGGGGCCGGCGGGGGTGACAGGTGAGTTGCGGCGGGGAGCGGGGGGGGGGGGGGGGAGAGATCTTTCCTCCGTTCCTCCCCACTCTCCCCCGCCGCTCCCCGCCCCTCGCCCGGCCCCCGAATCTTTAGAGACGAGCGGGGAGATACTCGGCTAAGGCACTACTCGCTCATCTCTACTGCCTCTATATTCGTGTTCTTTTCTACTGGGCAAATACAGATCTGTCTCCCGCGCGCAAAATCCACAGATCAATTTTCCCATGGGGAATCAATGACCATCCACGGTTAATTTAACAGCCACGGATGTGATTTATTTTGATTTGCGGATTTCACGTACAGGGGGGAAAAAAACACTTTGTTTTAACGCAGATCACTCGCAAATGGGCCCCATTGATCTCAATGGGTGCGGAAGATACGCAAATACATTTGCGGATGTACTGCTGTTTTGAAGGTTCAATTCAATAAGGAAGGTGGGGAAAAGGCTGGAGGCGGGGTTGTGTTTTTTCACGCTTGGATGATCCGCACATAAAAAATCCGTTTTCATTTTCTGCGCAATGCAATTACACACGTAAAATACACGCTAGTAAACAAACCCATTATAATCAATGGGTTCTATTTTCTGAATACTACACGCGCAAAATATTTGTGCACAAATACACTCGTTGGACACCGGCCTAAGGCCTCACGCATTTTTGCTGCGGAATACGGGGCTGGCGTCAGCCTCCAGGTTCACAGCAATATCCCTTCATAGCTTGCTATGGAAAAATGATTCTTCATGCGTACGAGCGGAATCCAATTCTGGTTTACGTTCGCGGATGAAAAATCGCAGCATGCTCTATTTTCCTGCGGTTCCCGCACGGACAGCTTCCATTGAAGTGAATAGAAGTCGCCCGACTTGTGGCCCGTCCGCAATTAACAATTCGGGGCAGGCCGCTGATTTTGTGGGAAATGCAGGAGTTTTAATAAAAATTTGCGCATGTCTGACGGCGAGCTGTGCGAACCATTCACAGTACAGAGAAGCCAGAAGAAGACAGGTCCCCATGAAGAAGACGACAGGTATGCAGGGTGACCCGCCACCGTCATGGTCGGATTCCGTGTAGGATTCCGCAGCCGGAATCCAGACCTGCCGTTTGCATGAGGCCTCAGCCACATATTGATGTCACAGATCTGCATGCGGATTTAGATTGAGATGGATGGGACACGGAAATGGCGCATGTGTGAACATGAGAAAAATTCCATCTGCAAGAGTTGCCCCATATTGACTGCTGCTTCCTCTTTATCTGCAATGTACCTGCAGGCAACAATGTATCTGGTCATGAAGATGAGTCATGATGTCATAAATATACACTTACGGTAAGTTCTAGTCAGCATGTAGAAGTGGGGAGGTTTGGGAATAACATCTATTACACGGAGTCGGTGACTAACTGCCTCCCACCACATCAGCAGCAAGTTAGCCAAATGCACAATGTGTCAAATTGTAAAAGCAAAAATAAGTATAAAGTGCAAAATTTCCATAAACCAGCGCTGGAATATAAAGCAGCCTACACAGAACCTCGTGTATATACAAGTAGCAGATTCTCCACAGCTGGGAATATATGTAGCATATCTGCACTTATATCCTCATCAAAATTACACACCATTTTAATGCAGATCCGCAGCGGATTTCATTCCTTCCATTTGAATTCAAGTGAAAGGGTTAAAGGGGTTTTCCAGGCAGAGTCCGCTATCAGTGTATCTTGACTCCACTGGAAGCTAGGGGTGTGACTGGGGGAACGCCCCTCTCACACCCCTAGCTCCCGATTGGGCCAAGCCTTGAAGGTTCTAAACTAACCCTCACCCTGCCTGCTCTCTACTGGCCCGCGAAGTTCTGCTCGGTGACGTCCGGTCCCCCGCGGCCATTTACTGGCGATGTGCTGCCACAGACACTCCTCCTGCTGTCTTGCGCCTCCTGCTGCAGTCCTGTGGCTGTGCACTGTGATTGGTAATGTGCTGCTGCACAGTGCGGCCGGCTGTGACACTGTCTGCCCACCGCACTCTCCTCTCCCTGCGAAAGGTCAGCATCAGATCGGGGGGCTGCCCGCCCTGGGTCTGCTGCTGGCGAAGAAGAGCTGGGTCACCGTGCCTAAAGCTAGAGCCTGCTGTATGCTGCTAAGCTGCAATGAAGGCCTTCTTAGTGTGCTGCCAGGACCTGCAGCCCAGCCAGACGTTCAGCCTATCAGTTACAGGGGGCGTCACCCCACTGTCAATCTTGACTCCACCAGGAATTCCTGGTGGCGTCAAGATACACTAATACCCATCGTGCCTGGAGCAGACGCCGCTGCTCTTACTGCTGGATAGTGGCCAGCGCTTGTAACTGCAGGCTGGAGTCTCATTGAAATCAATGGGAGCTGTACCTGCAATTACAAGCACCGCCACTACACAGCGGTCAGAGCAGCGGGTTCTCCTCCCATCCCAGTGTATCCTGGCACTTTCAGCAGGTGCTGCCTGGAAAACCCCTTTAAGGCCTCCTGCAGACAGGCATATTTGCATTGGGGAGTCTGCGGCGGGCGTCTGCCTCCTGACTCTGCAGCAAATACAGCATAGTATTCAATGGCAAAGCACTATTTCATCTCAACGAGCGGAAATTGATCGGGATTTTCCGCTCGCGGAGCATAAATGACAGCATGCTGTGATTTTGTGTGGGTTACGCACGGCCACGTCCAGCGGCACTTCCATGGCGAGCACTGCGGAAGTATTGCGCAATACGCGTCATCCCCAAGAGCCGGCGACTACTGCGCATGCGCAACGGAGTGTGCAGAAGCCGTCAGACAGGTAAGCTAGGGACACCGGTCAGGCACTGGTTTGAACTCCGCTGCCAGAATCCGCCCGTGTGCAGGAGGCCTAAGGCTCTGTTCACAGGGGGCGGAAATGCTGCAGAATTTCCATGTGGACTTTCCGCACGCAAATCCCGCAGGCATTTTTAAACCTGAGACTAAGCAGTAAAGTGACCAAGATTTGCAAAAATCAGTCATACGCAGTGGACAGTCCACTGTGGTAAGGCCATACGGAAACTGAAGTGCGGCGCAGAATTTAAATCTGCGACATGTCAATTTTGGCGCCATCACGGACTTTCTTCTCTCTATTGGGAGAGATTTCTACAGCAGAATTCAGGCTAAAAAGCCGCTCCAAACCCCGTGCCAAATGGAATTTCCGTGCGGTCCCGCTGTGGACATATCGCAAGATTTCCATCCTGTGTGAACCCAGCATAAATGTGCCGCGGATCTGCACTAAAATCCAGATATTGTGGATTTTGACACAGATTTTGGTACAGATTTTTCTAAGCTTCACTGATCTACACTGCTTCCGTAACTCCCATAGAAGTCAATGGGAGTTACACAAACTGAATAGCACAGTGAGCTACGCTGTATCTGCAGCTCCTGAGCTGTGCTCTTTGCATAAGGCCTAAATGAAACGGATCAAAAGAGGAATTTTTATATACACACATACATATGAAAAAAGGCACAGACATGGTGTGATTAATTAATGTGTTGTATTACCTGTGTTTATTTCTCTGTGATTCGATATCACACTTGCCACCATGTGAGAGCCCTGTGGATGCGAAGCATTTTCAGCCTCGAATCGCTGCGTGAATAGAGGGAATCCCCGCCACAGCTTCACTGCCGTGGCGGAGGATCGTGAGGGTCTCCCATTGCTGGGGCCGGCGCTGTGTATTATGGACGATTCTGCTCCCGATGTTAGGTCCGCTGACCTGAACTGATAGCATCATGGGAATATATAATGCTATCAGTTTGGGTCATTAGGTTTTGCTGGTCCGCTCATCCGTTCTAATGCTGTGAGTGCAGGTCAGTAGACACTGATCTGGGACACTCACCCGTAATGCGGGCACAATAATGCACCATTATTAAGCTCCTCTGATAGCGACCTTACCACGATTTCCTGCAGGGCTGCAGTACTATTAGGGCTTCAGCACATTGGGCATATTTGGGCACAGTTTTTTGCAGTATGATGCGTGGGAGAAAACACGCGATTTGCTTTATTTTTGTGCGCATTTGCACACCAAAGGCATCATAGGAGTCTGAACTGGGCGATTTCAGGGGGTAAGCGATACCCCCGGGGACTATCATCTGCAGAGAAAGGCAATTTATGCCGCAGATCTTCTCAGCAGCGAGTGGATGGCATTTCTAATGCCTGGACCGTAAATGCTGTGAATTTCCCACAGCTAAGTCTGCTGCAAAACATCTGCAGCATTTCCGACCTTACTCTGAAGGAATCCTAATATTGTTCCCCTGTCGTCTTCATGCAGTATCCAGTCATATTTCTCGCTTGCAGTACCAGTGTTCACCACTGTAGGCAGCAAATCATCTCTGTAGACACCGACATCACAGTCTATGAGATGTAAATCTAGTCATAGTCTATCCTGATGTACAAGGAGGAGGTTGGTATGCTGCACTGCCCTGAATACTAAACGGCATGCCTCAACCATGGAGATCACTGACATAAAGCAATGACTCTTAGCACCAACACGCAGTTATTTACCAACCTTCCATTTTTCAGGGGATAGTCCATTGAAAAGGAGGAGCAGAACATATGTAAATCTGCATACAAAGGCCCTTAGTGTGTAATTTTCTTAAAGCTAACTCCATCCATGTCCTATTTTTTGAGGAAACTGACTTGCAAGGCTCTAAGGTCCTGGGACTTAAAAACACCTTTTGTTGGCTCTGCCAACTATTCTACCCTCTTTGTCAAAAAAAAAAAATCGCGCCCCAAAAGAAGTAGTTATCCTTTTGCTGTAAAACTCGGCATGCAGTTCCATCTCAGGCAGATCCGTAAATGATGAGAGTTGTGGTGATTAGATGAATGGTCTTGTCACCAGAGGCCCTACAAGTGGTTCCCCCCTTGGCCTATAAAGGCTCCCGGAGGCTCCTTTTGTGTAGTGTCCTCTTCTTCCGCTTGTGTAGAGCTTGTTGACCACTAGACGCCTCTACGACGCAGAGAAGAGATGTCACCCTGTTGCCAGAGTCTGAGAGGAGCGCATTATTGGGATGTGAGGAGCTGGATGGTCATATCGATGAATTGTCCCCCCACTGGCCGTTCTGACCAGGAGGCGTTGGGACCGGTGGATGCATGAGGTCATGCATAGAAGGTGACCGGGCTCAGGACATCCCTCAACACACCATCAGTAGAGAGGATCATCCGATCATTGGACAAGCGCAAGCAGCTCTGTTTCATTGTTCGCCATCCAGAGACAGGAGTTACAGGCCCCTGTCTCTGTTGGAACCATTTCCACGTGCTTGGCTTAAAGGGGTTCTGCCAGTAAAATAAAAAAAATGCATACTCACCCACATACTGGCCTTTAAGAGTTAAACCTATAAAAAGAGTGAAAAAAAAACTTACCTAATCCCGTTGTTATTCTTCCTTCACTGTTTACCTGCCCCATGCAGGGTCAGCTCCAGCAGCTTCTGCGGGCTCTGGCTATCCGGGCCGCGTCTAACCTCTGCAGTCAACGGAGAGTTGATATCGAGTGCGCATGCACGACAGGAAGGGGGACGCATGCGCACTCGCCGTTGACTCTCCGAGGATGGCAGAAATTAGATGCGGCAGGGTCAATCAGCGCCGACCACTGACCCACTTTGCCAGCTTCTGCCCTGTGATCAGACAGCTGCCGGAGAGAAAAAAAAGGAGCAGCAGCCTCCCGGTGACCAGCCCCGACGGCACAGGTGAGTCCATACTGTGGAATTCCTTTGACACCCAACGTCGTCTCCTTTGCAGTGGTGTTGAGAACTATGAAACTGGACGCTGCAGAGTGGAACCGGATTGTCTTCAGCGATGAATCCAGGTTTGGTTCGGGCATGGATGACGGCCGTGTTTGTGTCTGGAGACCTAGGGGTGGGTGACTCAATCCTGCCTTTGCTGTGGAGCTGCACACTGCCCCCACTGTTGGTGTGTGATGGTCTGGGACTCCACACCCAGCCAGCTCAAACATCCCACACTTGTAGCAGTGTGCTCCTGGAAACCAACAGAACTACAGGTCCCGGAAGCTCAAACTAACAAGTCTATGCGAGCTTCCTGCGTATTTTTGCAAAAGATAGGGAAAGACCTATCTTCTCCTGTGGTGTATAAAATCAGCGATCGAAAACTGTGGATGATGGAGGCCAGATTATTTTCTAAAAATGTACTTTTACTGAACCGAAGCCAGTAGAATATCTCCGCTCCGTAGGAGGGTTCAGAACTTGAATGTTAACAAAGTTTTCAAAACTCTCAGAATGGCAAGGCACTTCTATCTTTCTGGTTACTGTCCTTCTTCTGAGTACTGCTACATAATTTCTTTTCCAGAAGTCCGCGGCACACTCTAACATCACTGCCTCGTTGCAGCAGCTTTCGATGTTCTGGATGCGTTTCACGGTCTTCTTTTGCAGGATCTAGTCCCTGTGGGAAAGGAGGCCCCTCTCCTTCCACGCGGTCTGTGTCTTTTTTGGCTCTCTTGGTTCACCAGTTTCGACCCCAACGTATGGGCCCTTCCATCGCCTCTTTGTACTGAGCTGCTCCCCCAGAATGGGGACAGCTCTCATGTCCTCTTTTCTCCTACTGTCTTGTCAACTACAACCTTAACAGCCTACTCGCATCTTATGGAAAGTATCCCTCTATAGAGACTAGCCACAGGCCTATGTGAGCTGTGTTCACACTCTTGCCTTCTGACGTAGTTGTGTCCAGCTGCTGTAGCTCATCAATCATGATATCTGGGGCCAATGCTAGGGGAGTAACCATAATAGGTGCAGAGCTTATGGTTGCACCTAGGCCCTGGGACCTTCGGGGACAACAGGCCCATAAGGGTATGTTCACACTATGAAAATTTGCAGCAGAAACAGCGTGCAATCCATGCAGATTTCACATCAAAGCCACAGCAAAGCTGCACCCATGAATTATCCCGTTCATTGAAAGGGAATCCACCAAGTAGCTCATGTGGCGCTAGAATCCACTTGTGGATTTCAGATCCACGTACGTAATATGAAGAAGTAAAATATTACTTCTTGATGCACATGGATTTGCTCCGCAGCGGGATCCAACTCTTTACCCAGCCGGTGACCCAGCTCACCTGTCCAGATTCTTTTTCTGTACTCCGGGAGCGTCAGATGTCGACCCGGCATGCATGCACAGTACAGATAAAGTAGCGCTATCGTGAGGCGATAACGCGGATCACGCGACTCTTCTGCAGTGCTCACTGACATCAATGGAGGCCATCAATGCGAAAAACCGCACAGAATGGAGTATGCTGCGACTTTTCTGCCATGAGCGGAAATTTCCGTTCGTGTGCAGGAAGCAGCAAGTCTCCATAGAGGCTATGAGCAGTCTTTTTTGTGGAATCCAAGGGCAGCCGCCGGACCCGGATTACACAAATCAAATCTGCCCGTGTGCTGGAGCCCTTAGAGATTGAGTCCGTTCTGAAAAAATTCTGCTGTGTAAATATACCCTAAAGGTGATTTGACACTGGCAATCTCAATTTTGCCACGAAAAAATCGTGGCAAAATCGCATTTTTTTCCCACAATTTTTGAGCACCAGAGCAGCTTTTTCTCGCAAAAACATCACTGCCGCTTGTGATTTTGTCGCTCAATTTTGCTACAATTTTTTAGCGCGAAAGTCAATAGGACTTTCTAATGTTAAAAATACAACGCATCACACGAAAATTACAAGTTCATGCTTTGCAATGCGATAAGGGAGGCCCCCATAGAGAAACATTGGAGATAATAAAAAGCAAAATGCAGAGACAGAGGACAGTCTGCGATTTTTTTTTTTACTATCTTTTCTCCTTAGGGAGTTTCAGTCATTATTACAAGGCTTGTATAAAGAGTCTAACTTTGGCTTGAAGGAATGCTGCCTTCCAATAGGTGGCACTGTAGAGGTATTATTCCATCTCCCTTATTTGCATATTACCCAGAGCAGTGTGCATGGCCTTTTGAGCCTCCTCACTCACCATCTATGTACTCTCCCTAAGGAGAAAAGATAGCGTTTCTGACCCCCATCCCTGGCCTCTCACTAGCAAAGCCAGACTCCTACTGTCACTGATGAGGGGCAAATGCCCTGAAACAGCTGTCTGTACATGGAGTCTGGCTTTGCTTTTAATTTCCAGTCATTGTTACAAGCCTTGTATAAAGAGTCTAACTTTGGCTTGAAGGAATGCTGCCTTCCAATAGGTGGCACTGTGGAGGTATTATTCCATCTCCCTAATTTGCATTTTTTTTTTCAAGCAGCGTCCCATAAGTGAAAACATCACAGATGTGAAGGAAACCATTGTAAAGCATGGGTTTCATAATTATGCGTTTTCTGTCTTTTACATCTCTATTCCTATGGTCCCTGGCCCAAGAGACCCTGGGGGGTCATGGACAGGAGAGTTAATTAAAAATACTGCATAAATTGCTGAGTTTTAGTACAAATGAAAACAGATACAGTTTTGTGCTAATGCTATCTTTAATTACATTTTATGGATATACTGTAAACAGTGTGATGCAGTTGGAATAAAATACTTTTGAACCATAATTCAGCGTCTTCATGGAAACGCACAAATTTATCACGAGCGCGAAGGCCCCCTAAAATCCCTCTAGCACATATGAGCGGACCAGCACTATAAATGGAGCATTAGGGCTCATTCATACAGGTGTAATTTCAGTTTGTGAAAACAGCCCAATTTCAGTGCATTTGTGACAATGGCTGTGTGAATGGGCCGTTATAGTCAGGGGGGCCCTGTTACAGATTTTGCATTGGGTCCCAGCAGCTTTGAGTTACTCCTCTTCCAGGCACCATATTGGTCAAGGCATGGGCCACTAAAAGTTCTTTTTAAAGTGAACCTTTTTTTTTTCCAATGAAGAGTGCCGATCAATGAGATTGATGTTTGTTTACCTGGCCTTCACACGGGCAGATTCAGAATGTATGGTGGATGAACAATCATACATATGATCGTTCGTCCCTCCATACATATCATCAATACTGGCCGCCCCCATTCGCCCAATTGCACAAAAGATGCGATCAGCGGATGACTGAGGCCGTTTCACACAGTTGAGATTCTCGCGCCAGATTTGAGCGTTGCGAGATGCACAAATCTCGCACGAATATGAGAATATGAATCCCATTCTTTGGGCGTTCCTTGCATCGCCCATTGTTTTCAATGGGGCCGGCCAGCAGCATCGGACTGCGTGCTAGGAGCACACGAGTGCGATGCGAAGTTTGCCCATTGAAAACAATGGGAGACACTCCATGATGCTGACAGCCGCGGTGGAGGATTGCTACTTCCCCGGGAGTGATGCGAGACATTTTTTTCTACAAAAATGTCTCGAATGAGCGAGAAAATCGCATATTGGCAAGCAAGATATCACGCCGTTAAACACGCACTCGCCCATTTGAAGTTAGTCTGAGCGTTTGCTTCGTCATCGGGTGATTGGATGCAGCTTCATACTGACCAATTATCAGACAAATGAATGTTCTTATAAACTTTCTTACCCCATCATTGGTTGTGTAAAAGACCCTTAACCTAAGGTGACCAGACATCCCGATTTAGGCGGGACAGTCCCACTTTGGGACCCTGTGTCATGCTTTCCCTAGGGTCCCAAGCAGGACAGCCATTTGTCCCGCTTATGGGACGTCTGTCCCACTTTGTCCTGCTTTCGGGATGCGCAGCTCCCCGGCTGGTAATCACTCGGTGGCGCTGCAGCCGGATGCACACACTGACGGCAGTGTGTGTGCATCCGGGAACTTCCTCCCCTGACTTCTCCTCCTTATTTCTGCAGGAGGAGAGTGGAGGAGGCGCTGCTCCTGGCGGTAACACTTCCACCCGCAGTAGCACTAAGAAGATGAGGAGGAGGTAAGTATATAGTTCTCTGAGAAGCTACTGTGTGGTCACTATGTCAGCCCCAGGAAAAAATAGTATTATTACTGGGGCCACTATGTGGGTCACTATTGCTACTGGAGCTACTGTGGGGGGGACTATTACTACTGGGGCCACTGTGGGGGATGCTATTACTACAGAGGCCACTGTGGGGGTTACTATTACTACTTGGGCCACTGCGGTGGACACTATTACTACTGGAGCCACTGTGGTGGTTACTATTACTACTAGGGCCACTGTGAGGGACACTATTACTACTGGGGCCACTGTGGGGGACCCAATTACTACAGAGGCCACTGTGGAGGTTACTATTACTACTGGAGCTACTGTGGGGGTCACTACTACTACTAAAGCTACTGTGGGGTCACTATTACTACTGGGGCTGATATAGGGGTCACTATTATTACTGGGACAACTATGGGGCTCGCAATTACTACTGTGGTCACTTTGCACGTAGCAGCATACCTCAAGATGACTTATGTTTACATGTGGCGGGAATGCTGCGGAATTTCCGCACCCAAAAACCATTTTGACTGGAAATTTTTTGGATGTGGAAATGTTGCAGAATTTACTCCCTCACTTTTCTGAAACGAACTTGTACTTTTTATAATGTAGAAGCATACGTTGTGATAAGCCCCGCCCCCTGGTCACACCCCTCTGTCCCGCTTTGACCATGGGAAAATCTGGCCACCTTAACTTAACCTGGACTTAATGACGAGCCTATTTTGTGCCTTAAGGACCAAGCGATTTTCATCATTGCATTGAAGAGCCATAACTCATTGACATAATCGTATGAGGGCTTGTTTTTTTGGGATGAGTTATATTTTTTAATGGCACCACTTTGGGGTACATGTAATATGTTGTATAACTTTTATTACATTTTTTAGTGGGGGAGACGAAAAAAATGTTAGAAATTCTGCCATTGTTTTTGGGTTTACAGCATTCACCATTCAACAAATATAACATGATCACTTTCTTATCTGGATCAGCACGATTACTGTGATGCCACATTTAGATAGGTTTGGATTTTTTCAGTACTTTTGCACAATAAACTATTTTCACTGTCCCATTCTAAGGCCTCATGCAACGGGCGGATTTGACTTGCAGAACCCGCGTGGAGGCACGCGTGCGGGAGGTCCGCAAATGAAGCTGCCAATAGGGAGACGTGGGCGCCCGCAGAGCAGCTGAAAGAATGCGGATGTGATTTTTTTTCCCCAGGAAGAAATCGCAGCATGCTCTACAGAGACGGCTTCCATTGAAGTCACATGGTAAAAATAGAGGCCTTTGACAGAAAAAGACCCCACCCCTATCATCTGTTTCTATGCTGTAGCTGCTAGTGATTGTGGCACGTAAGGAGTTAAACTGCAAAAAATCTTCTCCTCTCCTAGTGGTTAGAGCAGGAGCCTGGCTGTCAGTAGTCAGCCAAGGTACTGCCTTAGAGTGCATTCAGACGACCGTATATCGGCCGGGTATTCACGCCCAGCCGATATACGTCGTCTCTCTCTGCAGGGGGGGAGCCTGGAAGAGCCAGGAGCAGTGATCTGAGCTCCCACCCCCTCTCTGCCTCCTCTCCACCCCTCTGCACTATTTTCAATGAGGAGAGGCGGGACAGGGGCAGAGCCAATTCCTGGAACTTAGCCCCACCCCATCCCACCTCCTCTCATTGCAAATAGTGCAGAGGGGCGGAGAGGAGGCGGAGAGGGGGCGGGAGCTCAGAGCACTGCTCCTGGCTCTTCCAGCCTCCTCCCCCTGCAGAGAGAGACGCCGTATATCGCCCAGCGTGAAAACCCAGCCGATATACGGTCGTCTGAATGCACCCTTAAAAAGATGTTTGTGCAGGTTTAAAGCCCACCAGTGAGGTCAATTAAAAGGCGTATTGGCCGTCACTAAGGGTTTTACCCCTGAGAACGCACAGCATGTCTCATTATCAACAGGCAACTCCTGCCATGAGGCAATTCCTCACGGCAGTCTACATAAAGTAAACCCTTAGGCGGCAGTCTACAGGATCTCTGAGGAACAGCAGGTTGCCATCCAAAAAACTAGCTGTTTTTTTTTTACTAATGGCAGGGAAAAATAATTGTCTGCTGCGAGCAGCAACTCAACAGGCATTTCACCGAGCCGGCAACTGCTGCTGAGTCTGTGACCACTAACCTCTTTCCCCGGGCGTCTATGCTGCATACAGGAGGGCGCACACAGCAAAACCCTTTGGGCTGCTGCCAGGCCATAAGCCAATAGAGGGGACACTATTACTACTGGGATTACTATAGAAGTCATTGTTACTATGGGGGACACTATTACTACTGGGGCCAATATCAGCGTCATTATTATTACTGGAACCTCTATGGTGGACACTATTACTTGGGGACCACCATGAGAGTCCATATTATTACTAGGGCCACTATGAAGAACACTATTATTAATGGGACCAATTGGGGGATCACTATGACTATTGGGACCACTATTTTTTCTGGGGCCACTATGGAGAACACTTATTAATGGGACCAATAAAGGGATCACTTTTACTACTGGGAACACAATGCATAGACAATATTATTACTGGGGCCACTCACAGGATCATTATAACTCCCAGGACCATTATGGGGTTACTATTATAGATGAGTGAGTATACTCGCTAAAGGCAATTGCTGGAGCGAGCATTGCCTTTAGCGAGTATCTCCCCGCTCGAGACTGAAGGTTCGGGTGCCGGCGGCGGGCAGAGAGCTGCGGGGGAGAGCGGGGCGGAACGGAGGGGAGATCTCTCTCTCCCTCTCTCCCCCCCACTCCCTCCTGCTGACAGACGCTACTCACCGCTCCCCCGCGCCGGCACCCGAACCTTCTGTCTCGAGCGAGGGAGATACTCGCTAAAGGCAATGCTCGCTCGAGCAATTGCCTTTAGCGAGTATACTCGCTCATCTCTAGTTACTATTACTATTTGGCCCACTGGAGCACTATTACTCTGTAACATCAGACAAGTCTGAATGGTTCAAATACGTATTGGGTATCTTGTGGATTGGCGCTTTCAATGCCTGTAAAAAGAGGGTGTTTTTTGCAAGGGGAGCGCCATTTCACACTTCGCCTCAGGGAGCATCAAGGCTTGGGGTGCCCCCGATTACTACAGAACAAGGTCCCTGCCACATAACACACGACATGAGGAACGCACAAGGTAAAAACAGACACCTTTTTGCTAGGGTCACACAGGGCGGATTTGCCGCAGCAGATCCGCCCGCGGCAAAACAGCCCGCGGCCGCTAATCTCGGGATTAGCCAGCCATGTGGATGAGATTTCTCAGAAATCTCGTCCACACGGGACGGCTAATCCGCTGCGGTAAATCCGGTTGAAACCGCGGCTGCATGTCCATTCTGCGCTGCGGCCGCGCTCTCCTCTATTATGGCTGGGTGCACACACGACGGATTCCCGTCGGAAATCTCGCGGTTGGGCCGCAGCAAAAACCGCGAGATTTCCGCCGGGAGAACCGCCGCGGTTTAAGCCACGGCGGCTTTGAAGCGGTCCGGCCGCATGCATTTCCGTTGCGGCCGGCGCTCCCATAGAGGAGAGCGCGGCCGTAACATAAATAAACAAAAAACCGTCTGTAAACAGACATGCTGCCTCTTTTGAAACCGCGGCTGCGGCGGTTTCAACTGGATTTACCGCAGCGGATTAGCCGTCCCGTGTGGACGAGGTTTCGGGGAAACCTCGTCCACATGGCTGGCTAATCCTGAGATTAGCGGGCGCCGGCGGATCTGCTGCGGCAGAACCGCGGCAAATCCGCCCTGTGTGACCCCTGCCTATGGGAGCGCCGGCCGCAGCGCGGCCGGGCCGCTTCAAAGCCACCGCGGCGGTTCTCCCGGCGGAAATCTCGCGGTTTTTGCTGCGGCCAAACCGCGAGATTTCCGACGAAAATCTGCTCCGTGTTACTCCTCTTTTAAAACAAAAGCATGCACAGTGAGCAAACGTATTCGATGGGGGCTCCTTACACAAACTTTCTGGCTGCTGCAATCTACCTCTAAATCGGTGCAATACACGACGGCAGCAGTTTGTATCCGAGGACACCTCATCAGTCCACACCTACAACATGCAGAATATTTGAGGAAGCATCTAGTTTCATTGTAACCAGACAGCTTCCCTAGGGATAGCAGTATGTATGCGTGGCAGTCTCCCCTGCCTCCTGCAGGAGGGGCTAGCCTGGGTGTGATCAGAAGGAGGGAGCTGCTAACTTTTTTTGCACTCCCCCCAAAGTTTAGAAAGTTCTTTTTGGACTTGAGTCCAGCCCCACTGCCTCCTGCGCTGCAGATCATTGGTCTAGAGACCCACAAGGAAGTTGCAATACTAGCTTATTGATTGCACATCAGCAACAGTTGCCACCACAGCACACTGATAATCACCCTGGCTTCACACCATGGCTAGTGCAAGGCATAGGAATAAAAGCACCTCTCCAGAAAGCAACTCCCAGGCTGCGGCAGCTGGCAATGATGTGGCAAAGAAGACCCCAAAACCTAACAAAGGATCATCTTCATCCTCCTCCTCCTCGGCATCATCAGGGAAATCTAAGGTCTTCAGTAAACTATTGACATTCCTGTTCTATGTAGTTGTGATCGCAGTGGCGGCTAGCACGGGCTGGCTAGTATATAACCTCCTGGAAGAAGTCTCATTGATAAACCTCAAGTTGAGCCACTTATCACACCAGAAGGGAGAACTGGCAGAAACTGTGAACACCCTCCAGAAGCAGGTAAATGGGTGGTCAGGGTATGGCGTTGGGGACTTTCTATATCATTGATCTTTGTTATTTAGTATATGTAATGTGTTCCGCTGTTGATAAACCCAGCTCCCCCAGGATCCAGAACGGTCAATCCACCTAATCATTCCAGCGTGGTTGCTGGTGCTATGCGGATTACCATTCGGGGGTCTGGAAAAGCTGGATGAGATGTATTGGGAGTGAATTAGTCTTTAACCAGCTTTCCCAAAACAGATCTAATTATAGTGCTTTCATGGTTACATATATATATATATATATATATATATATATATATATATATATATATATATATATATTGTAGCTGTGTACTAGGAATGTGCAGAATCTGTGTTATTGGGGATGATTTATCAAAACTGGTGCAAAATAGAAGTAGAGCAGTTCTCCATGACACTTTCTGCACCAGTTTTTAGTAAATTCCCCCCCCCCCCCCCCCCCCCCCCAATTTGGCTTGAATTCTGCCGTGTAAGCATTTTCTATATTTGTTGACCGGTAAGTACCCCAAGCCAATGTAAGAGTGACCCTATAAAATGAGGCCCATTGATAAATACAGCCGGACATGGACCCTGATTTAACAAGAATAGCCCCCCTCAACTTCTGCATACAATCCTGCTAGCTCCCTATATAGCCCTGGCACCAGAGCGCAGCTACAACTGCAACCTCTACACCCCCCTTCCCAATATCTGTACCTCTGTTTGGGTACATCTAATGCACGAAGGACTACTGCCTCTAAGGTTTCCTGTACCCTCTGTTGTGCAAAGTGCAACGGCAAATGTGTATGTCGCCCATTTCTGTTGTCTGGGCGTCAGCCTTCACATTAGGGTTAGGATCTGCCATGGCATTAGAAGGCCAAAAAACTGGGACTACATGGGTAATGGGGAGGGACGAACCTCATCATGGATTCCGGCATGTCTAGGATCCCACTCTGGAGGGCCGTGACCACACTAATACTCTGTATACTCTTGTATTATATACCAGTGCTACGCAAATATACTAAGCAAATGTTACTCTAAGTGTTTCCACTAGCCGTTAAACGCTACACCGCTATCACATTCCCCGGTGCAGATGGACAGGGCTGCAGGGATCCAACCACCCTTTATGTAGTGACCTTGTATTTGCTCCTCTTCATTCATAGCCGCGTTGCATTTGCCTATAACCTTTTAGCTGTGACTTTTTTTTTTTTTTCTCCTTTCCCGAATTTATTTTTGGGTCCTACGTAAATAAGTGGTGTCCAGTATTTATGTGAAGCACATATGCCTGGAACGGATGAATGACCAAACTTTACTAATGTTCATAGCAGATGGTCTTGTCCTCTACCAGAGGACACAAACCCTGCTCTACGCTGATCGATTTGTATATTCCATAGCGCTGATATTATCTCTTATTTTGGGTGTAGCCTCTTACCTTATGCAATTAGACTCTTCACAGCCTCGATCACACCCTGATGTATCAGCTCTTTACATTATTGTATGAGGAAGAGTCCACTAAGTTTTTGAACGCGCTTTTATGAGTTGCTTATGGAATGAGGGGACCTTTGGTAATTGCAATATGTGGTGTACGGGGTTATTCTACATGTCCGTATATAGCAGAATTGGTACAGATCTTGATGTGGATCCACACCCGTAGCGCTATGTGTGACTGTACCCTAAAGGGCTTTTTTTGGGAATTGGGCAATGATGATCAAGCCTTAGGATAGGTCAACGATATCAAATTGGTGGGGATCTGACTTCCCACACTTCCACAATCAGCTGTTTGAAGCCTTCTCTTCCGCTTGTGATCACATGGCCTTTCTGCATCATAGTCCTATTCAAATGAATGGGATTAAGCTGAACACCGGGCACAGCTGCTAAGCAATGTATGATGGCATGCTTGGTATACACTGAAGACGCTGCAGCACTCACCCAAGTGCCGTGGGCCCCTTCAGACAACTGGTCAGCTGGAGTGCTGTTATTGAGCTATTGAACCCCTACTAATCTACTAATCTGATATTGATGACATATCCTAAGTATCGGTAATCAATATCTATTGTAAGTCCCATTAAACCCCTTTTAAGTGTGTCATACGTACAGCCGTATTTAACCCTCTGCAATCCAATTTTGGATTCAGGGTTTCCTAGGGGTTTTTTCTCTTTCTGCCATTATACAATAGCACCACCTACTGGCTAGAGCCAGTACTGTGGTATTGGACATGCTGGAGAGCTCCCTGACAACTGAGCGGCCAGTAATATGCAGTAAGAATACCCTGCTGGACGTCTTCTGACATCGCAAACTGTACAGCTTTCAATCTGAATGTCTTTATACGTCAGACAGTGGATTGGAAAGGGTTACTATGGAGCCCATAGGAAGCCATGCGATTTCCATCGGAGACCCTATGAATGGAGATTCTCTTCTAGGGCAGAATAGCTTCGCACATAGTCTGTATGGAAGAGAGGGACTCTGTGTTGCCATACAGTCTTCTAGGGCTTAGGGCTATGTGGCAACTTTAGCCATATGGTCAAATATCACAGTAAAGCCCTGCCACATGGCAAACTAATGGAAGTGAATGTGGTTGCTTTGCGACTGGCAAGCTATCATGACTCAAAGATCTCAAGAAATCCTGTAGTAACTTCCATTAGTTTGTAGTGTGACGGGCTATACCATGATGTTGGCATGGGTCACAGCTAAAGTCATCATGTAGCTTTAGGCTAAATCTGACAGTCCTATATGGGCAGTTCAGCATAGTGGAAAGTCGTCTAGTTTCTTTGGCAACATAGCAAATCTGGCCTTCCAAAATCAAAACTGCCTCCCTATGAGGCTTTGTAGACCAAAGATTAATTAGGCTATACTGAAAGGGATTATCCCACCTAGAAAATCCCCTTTTAATTTGCTGCTCCTCTAACAGTGAGCTGCTTGAACCCCATGCGAAAGACTGCTAAGAATAACTGGGTGACCATTCAATGCATACTAGTGCCTGGTCATTGGTTTTTGTTCACATGGGACATATGTTCAGGTCAGTGTCCTAGCTATGTATCTAGATACCCTAGATAAGTTAGAGAGGGGTAGCCCGCACTCGCCACTGATGTTCCTGGTTTTGGTTAGGCCTTTAAAGGACCTTCTACACCTTATTGATCGCACAGTCTTACTCTCCCTAGAGCTGCCGTTCCCAAGATGTACCTTATTCCTCAGGTTGGCCATAGCTACACTGGCAGCATTGTCATAACTCTTCTGGGCGTGTTTTCTGGAGGAAGTAAGTCTTGGGATGACTTATGGACTGTTTTATGAAAATGCCACTCGGGCATGTCCCATGTATTTGTGTAGCGCCTACTTATTCTGCAGTGCTTTCGAGGCACATGGGGAACACAGACAGGGCGAAAATTACAGAGATTGCAAAAGCTACCTGTGGTATTCAATTATTTGGAAACAAAGGGGGGGTTGAGGGTGATACAGAGGGTACAGGGGCAGGCATTGGAGCAAGGGGGGACACAGCAATGGAACGATAACATGTGATATACAGTTTTTAGGACACAAACGAGGTGGGGGTAGTACAGGAAGTATGGGGCAGGAAGAGTACATGATAGGCAAAAGTAGAAAACCATAGGGAAGGGCAGGGGGCATATTGTGGGGGTGGGGGACTAAATCAGGAGTTTTGCTACTTTGAGGAGGCGCATCTGAAGTTCCTCGTCAGGGATTGTCTGGATGTTTTGGGGTAGAGCATTCCAGAGGATTGGTGCTCTAGAGAAGTCCTGGAGGCGAGTGTGTGAAGTACGTATTAGAGAGGTGTTTAGTCTGTGTGTGTTAGCAGAGCGTAGTATGTGGACTGGGTCATGTGTGGACAGGAGAGAAGTGCTATATGGTGGCACGGCGCCATAGAGAGCATTGTGGGTGAGGGTGATAAGTTTGAATTGAGTTCTGTAGTGTACGAGCAGCCAGTGGAGTGACTGGCATAGTGCAGGGGCGTCTGAGAAGCGGCTGGATAGGAAGATGAGTCTATCTTCCGCGTTTAATATGGATTGGAAAGGGGAGAGTCTGGTGCGGGGAAGGCCAGTTGTCGGGAATGGATGAGGGCGACAATAAGTGTCGGTAGCGTGCCCATTGTGAGGAATGGCCTGATTTTAGCAATATTTCTTAGGTGCAGGTGGCACATTCAGGCCAGAGATGGGATATGGGGGGGGGGGGTGTAAAGGAGAGGTCAGAATCAAGTGTAAGCCCCTTCTCCCGACCCCCACCCTTCCCCAAGCTAGCGGGTGTGCTGTCTGGGGGAGGGTGGGGTGTCGGCTGGTTGAGGGCGAAAAGACAAGGGGATCTCATTTCGAGAGTCTAAGTTTGAGAACAAGGGAGGACATGGTGTCAGAGACAGCAGACAGTCGGTGATGCTTTGCAGGAAGGGTGCAGAGATGTCGCGTGAAGAAGTGTATAACTGGATTTCGTCAGCGTAGATGTGGTATTGGAGGCCAAATTTGCAGATGGTTTGTCCAATTGGGGCTGTGTAAGTAGAGAAGAGAAGGGGACCAAGGACTGAGCCCTGGGGGACCCCAACAGCAAAGGGTAGCGGAGAGGAGACAGAGCCAGTGAAGGAGACGCTGAAAGAGCGGTCAGAGGTAGGAGAACCAGGAGAGAGCAGTGTCCTTCAGGCCGGCATCTTTAAATGTGCATATAATATGATTCCGTATTCAGATAGAACTAATACATGCTAATTACAGGATGTTGTTATTAAACTATGAGAATATTCATATTGAGATCAAGCAAATCAAAAAACCTGTTCCATCTCGGAGTCCAGCCAATCGCAATGCGGAGTTGTCCCTACACTCTAAGAATGCTGTTTTTCCAGCATCCAGCGCTCCAGGCGGTTAGAATCGACTGCATCATTTCTTTGCCAGCACAGCACATTTGCAACCCTGAAGTGCATTGAAGCATCGTCTCGTTAGCTTATCTGAGCAGAAAAAACTGGATTTCATATGTATTTTGTAGGAGCGTCTTCAGATGTTCCTGACGCATTTGCAGCTTTTCGGGGTTTTTTTTTTGTTTTTTTTTCTATTGATTTCATTTGCAATATGTGTTGGTAGCAAAACTGGTTCAGTTACACAATCCTTCACTTTACTAGATCTTATCTATATTTAAAAATGACTTTACAGCTGGGACAGAGCTTCACATAAGAGAGATTTCTATAGTGTGTATCTTAGAATATATATCTTGCTTTGTGGTCCTTGAGACCGCTATGACTTCTTTGTCTGCATGCCCCACAAAGAGAACATATATATGATGGAGTTGAGGAAGATGGCTTATTAGTAGAAATGAGCGAGTATACTCACTAAGGCACATTACTTGAGTGAGTAGTGCCTTCTTAGCCGAGTATTTCCCCGCTAGTCTCTAAAGATTCGGGGGCCGGCGGGGGAGAGCGGGGAGCAACGGAGGAGAGATCTCTCTCTCCCTCTCTCCCTGCTCCCCGCCGCAACTCACCTGTCACCTGCGCCGGCCCCCGAATCTTTAGAGACGAGCCTGGAGATACTCGGCTAAGGCACTACTCGCTCGAGTAATGTGCCTTAGCGAGTATACTCGCTCATCTCTACTTATTAGTCCACAGTTCTGAGCTGTCTAGAATTCAAAATATGCTTTGGTCAGCGACCTCCACTGACCCCTCTGTAAACTTGAGTGCTCCACAGCTAGAAGTTTGCCAATTATCCCCCCCCCCCCCCCCCCCAATGTGACCATGGGTGCCAAGATTTGGGCAAGTAAAAATACAATGTTGGATTTTTGTTTGCAGCAGATGTTGTGAGTGAGGTTGTACCAAGCATGTTAAATTAGTGTCAGTATCTGCCAAAAATGATATAATGTGTATGGTTAGCTAGGCTACAAGTAGATGATAGTCTCAGACTTGTGCTTTTGTCTAACGATAATGTGACTTCCATTAGACGGGGTATTGAATCTGAAAGTGGACTTGTCATAAGATAGATAATAGATCCAATTAGCCGATGAACGAACGTTTGCTCATTTGCCCACTGATCAGGAGCAATCATTCATAAACATTTGTTTGCCTGATCATCAGCCTGTGTAAGCTGGCCGCACATGGCTGGATTTGCATTGCGGAGTCCAGAGCAGGCGCCCGCCTCCGGATTCCACAGCAAATATCACCCATGACATAATATGTAAAAAAAACCGTTTTTTTCCTGTACACTAGCAGAAATAAAAAAAAAAAATTTCGGAGGAAAAATTGCAGCATGCTCTATTTCAGTGCAGATTCCGCACGGACATTGTGAAAAGGTCGCAGGTACCCGCTTCGTAGCCTAGCAACGACGCGGGAAAAGCAGGGATGTAAAAAAAAATGTAAAATTGCACTGCACATGTCCAACGACTCGCCATGCATACCATCCGTAGTATGGATTAATTGAAAGAATGTCAAGTAGGGGCGAATGTCGGCTGGGCACAGGGTCGGACTCCACTACGGGCTCTGACCTGATCATGTGCAGCTGGCCTAAGGGTGCATTCCCACGAACGTATATCGGCTCGGTTTTCACGCCGAGCCGATATACGTTGTCCTCGTGTGCAGGGGGGGGGGGGGGATGGAAGAGCCAGGTGCAAGAACTGAGCTCCCGCCCCCTCTCTGCCTCCTCTCCGCCCCTCTGCACTATTTGCAATGGGGAGAGTCGGGGCAGGGGCGGGGCTAATTCTCTGAACCTGGCCCCGCCCCTGCCCCACCTCCTTTCATTGCAAATAGTGCAGAGGGACGGAGAGGAGGCAGAGAGGGGGCGGGAGCTCAGTTCCTGCTCCTGGCTCTACCCCCCCCCCCCCACCTGCACACGAGGACAACGTATATCAGCTCGGCGTAAAAACCGAGCCGATATACGTTCATGGGAATGCAGCCTAAAAAGGACATTTTGGAGGTGGAAACTTCTCATTTGTTCTAATAACCTAATATTTACATTCACCCTTGACGCTCATTAACCTCCAGCAGGGTCACAGGTAGGGAGGGCTGGTGGGGAATGTATCCTGGGTCTCATAGGAAGCTACAAAAAACACTTTGAATTTACCAGACTATTTAGATACAGGGTTAGCGCAGATTTTTGCCGCGCTTACATGGAGCGATTATTGCTCGTACAATCATTCAAACAAGCGAAATGGAATGATCGTTCAGTTTAAATGCGAGCCAACGAATGAACGACGAATGAAAATCATGCACTTCTCGTTCATTAAGTTTCATTCGGCAAAAAAAAAAAATCAGCGTCACCTCATTCCTTTTTTAACACTGATCGTTCAGTATTTCACATAGGAATCGTGCAGTCTAGTTTCATGAATTAATCTTCCCTCCAACTGAAAGAAATGCTAGAACTCAAAGCCAGTAATACTTGACTTTTTTTCTCTTGAAGATTATTTACAGTCTCTTAATCTTCTTTTCAGGTCGATTTACTTGAAAAAACAGTTGGAAGAGTAGAATTTATCTCAAAAGACATTCAAGAAAAGCAACAAAGACACGACACTTCTATCAAGAACTGCGAAAAGGAGCTGGATGTCGTTGGTGTCGTCCTTAAAAAGCTACAGAAAGATCTTTCTAATGTCATCCAAGATGTCAAAGACCAAGGTGACCGGGATCTTGACCTCTTTGACAAAACCATGCGGGAAAAATTTACGGAATTAAATAATTCAATTAACGAAGATCTGTCAGAGCTTTCTGAAGTACAGAAGTCAAGCCAGGAAGAGATTAACATTGTGAAGGCCAAAATAACTTCTTTAGGAGACTTAAATGCAATCGAAGATGATGTGAAGGCCTTAAAAGATCTCTCCACTCAATTAAAATCCTCATTTAAATCTAAGGAAGAGTCCATTGAATGGTTAATGAACAACTCCTTAAATGTGGATTCCGTTACGGCCAACAGTAATGAAATTGAGGCTCTCAAGAATGAACAGAACAACTTGAAGAGAGACGTTGAAGAACAAAAGGTGGCGGTGAAGAACATGGAAAAGATTTTAACGAATGGAGATTCTAACTTGAAAGGAGAACTGGAGAGAGTCATCCAGGAATTCGAACAAATTTCCTCTTCGGTTAAAGAGATGGAAGGAAATTATATCTCCGCCAACAATGATTTACTTAAAGAAATTGAGACAAACCGAGATGGCATTGAGCTGAGATTAAAGCCTCTTGAAAGTACAGTGGAAAAGCTGAATAATGAAGCATCTTTGAAGACCAGTTTTGAAGCATACAGCAAAAGGCTGAATGCCGTTGAAGAAGCCATCACTGGCTTGAAGCATGGGTCCTCTTCAACTGGTCAAGGAAGCCCTGAAGTATCTGCGACCTTGTCGACCGTGAAGGAAGCTCAGCAAGCATTATTCCAAGAAGTAAACAAGCTGAGATCTTCCATTGCAGTCCTACCAAATGCTGCTTCTGATTTTGAGAAATTACAGGTGGATATGACTAGCGTCTTAGAAAGTCACAAACAGCAGATTGAGGAGTTGAAGGACGACTATGAGCAACTGAAGAGCAATGCTGCCTCCTCCGACCGGGCGCCCGGCATTGACGGTTTAAGCTCCTCAATACAAAAACTAGAATCGGACTTGAAGATGATGAGGGAGGCCGTAGATAGCTTGGTAGCCTATTCAGTGAAAATAGAAAGCCATGATAATGATCTGAGTTCTGTTAAAGAGTCTGTTGAGGACCTTAAACAAAGTACTGATAAACTGTTAGTTAAATTTGAACAGATCCAAGAGCGTGTATAACTGAGCCACCTCTGAGCAAAAGACCAATGTAGGAATTTCGAACTAGTTCTAAATGTGTTCGCATTAAAATGTTTTTTTTTTCTGTATTTTATGTCTTTATTTAAGAAATACTTTATTTTTCGGGTGTTTTTTTTTCTTCTAACTTTTCTTTTCCGATCGAGACTTATCAATACATTTCATTAGAGGATCTGTCACTTTGCCTCTTTTAATAAATACTAGAGATGAGCGAGTATACTCGCTATGGCACATTACTCCGAGTAGTGCCTTAGCCGAGTATCTCCCCGCTCGTCTCTAAAGATTCGGGGGGTGGGGAGCGGTGGGGAGGAACGAAGGGGAGATCTCTCTCTCCCGCTCTTCCCCCCCCCCTCCCCTCCCCCCGCTCCCCGCCGCAACTCACCTGTCACCCGCGCTGGCTCCCGAATCTTTAAAGACGAGCGGGGAGATACTTGGCTAAGGCACTACTCGCTCGCTCATCTCTAATAAATACTTGTATTCACCATAGAATAATTCTTAGAACTTGGATGTAACCATTTACTTTGTTAATATGGGACCTTTTACGCAGGCCGATTAAATTGTTCAGATTCTCGTATCCAGCAGGAATCTGTACAATTGTCGTTGGGTCTAAATGCATGTACCGATTCAACGACGAATGAAAACAAATTTGATTCTCGTTTGTTGCTCAGTTTATGTATGCAGAAAATTGAACAACTGATCGATCCGTGTAAACAGGTAGTCGTTAACCTGTAAATGATTGCCTGTTTACTGTAAATGGTAGTAAGCCGGCCAGAACGAGCCCCAGCCCCGCTCTTTCTCCATTCCAGTAAAAGCACATGGAACAGTCATCTGCGCCCATCAGGTTGCCCTGTGTAAAAGAACTGTAAGTTGTGTCCCTACCCATCTTGAAACTATCCAATTAGTACTGGCAGTTTGAGGCTGCATTCACACGAACGTATATCGGCTCGGTTTTCACGCCGAGCCGATATACGTTGTCTCTCTCTGCGGGGGGGGGGGGGGGGGAGGATGGAAGAGCCAGGGGCAGGAACTGAGCTCCCGCCCCCTCTCTGCCTCCTCTCCGCCTCTCTGCACTATTTGCAATGAGAGGAGACGGGGCGGGGCTAAGTGGGGTATTACAGGTCAGCTCCATTGAAGTGTGAATAGCATGAGTAGTAGAAGAATGGCACAGTGCAGAGCCGTTGCTCCAGAATTATTTCATGAGACATACAAGTATTTACTAAAACAAAATGTGATTGTTCTCAGTCAGAGAAACCAAGTAATCTTGTAGATATGATACCTTTAATGGCTAACAAAAATACATGATGTTACAGCGAGCTTTCGGACCTCTCAGGATCCTTTCTCCATCATAATGAGACAGATCTGCATGGGGCATATACACGAGTAAATACAAATGTACACATAGGCAAAGGCACAGACCTAGTCAGACTAATTTGCACCTACAACAATACCAGACAAGATGAGCAGAGAAGTAAATACTTAATTAGTTCCCTGGTAATGAATGTGCCAGTTTTATGATCTCTAAATTGGTGTTAGGGGGTCACCAGGCCTGTGTGTTATCTCTCCTTCAGACCTACAAATAAGGAAGATGAAACAATACCTCTGCAGCGCCACCTATTGGCTGTCAGCATTCCTTCAAATCAATGTATGACTTTTTACTAAGTCTGTAAAACAATGATTGGGAATAGCACCCTGTTTGTTTTACTAAAACAGACATGTCAGGAAAGGTCACAGGTTCTCTTTACAGCTACATCTACAATTGCAGTTTCTTTGCACATCAATTGTCCTCTCCCAAAAAAAGATCATATGGTGTTTAGAGTGTAACTGTCCTTTCCAAAAGCTTTTGACATGTTAAGCTTTGGTCTGTAAGAATCCAGGTGCTAAGACTCCACTGATCACTAGAATTAAGCAGAAGTGCTTTTTCTGCTCGCTAGCAGAAGACAGGCGCCTAGACCTTCTCTTGATTCCATATTCATCTAGCCAGCAGCCACAGTTTTTGGATGAGCTCTTCAGCTGCTTCTAGCTGTGAGTGGGAGTCTGACATCCTATAGTGGCCCAGAGTTAACAGGGCCCATTCATAAGTATGCATGCATTTGTCTTGTGCTTACGTGTTGTCAGTGTCTTATACGTTGCATGAATATGATGTGTATTGCATAGCTGCAGCATTGAATGGGTTCACTGTCTGGGTTACGTCTGGAAAATGTATCTTGAGTGTCATGTGACCTTGTTCCATATATGTGTTTGCAAGGGGGGGGGGGGTGTTCTGTTCTGGACTTGCAAGAGAGAGGAGAGACGAGTGCTGTTCTGCGAGTGGGCCACACAGACACCATCCGCTCTGTGTGGTCCGAAACGAAATGGGCTGAAGGGTATCCACCAGCCTACCCTGGGCCTGCTTTACCCAGGAGATACCAGTGTTACCCCTAACCACTGTGGGAGAAAAAGAGAGAGGAGCCGCCATGCAGCGTGGAGTGCCTGTCTGCCAAATGTGAGTGTTGACTGGTAGAGAGTTGGAGAGTGTGAAGGAGATTGGCCAGGAGCGTAACCTCGCAGATGACATGGCCCGTGGACTCGTCCGTCATCCTGTGAATCCTCCCTGTCACACCACTTTGTGTTTTTTGCACCATTTTCCTGCTGGTGTGTATTTGACTGTTGAACTGTTAGGGCTTCTACCCACTAGCGTTGTTTTTAATGCTACAACATTAGAAAGTCCCATTGAAAAGCAGTGATATCGCAGCGTTAAAAAATGCTAGTGGGTAGAGGCCCTTATACTTAAGTAAAGGAGCATTGATGACCCTTCCCAGCTTTGTTTTAAATGTTTTCCCTGTGTGGACTACTTATTTTTCTACCATCTGGATTCACCGCAGTGGAAGGAACGATGCCGTCACGAGTGACAAAGAATATTAAGGTAAACCACCACTTGGATTACCCCCGTGAAACTCCCCCAGCAGTAACTTCGACGGGGTCCAGTGCTACCCCCAGGGGAGGAGATAGTAGAGCCTCGTGACAAGGCCTCTATCTACCTCGCTATCTCCTCAGCTGTGGGCCTGCTCCTTGGACGTTGCAAGGTCAAAAGCTTTTGGAAATGACAATTACAATACAAGTCATAACAACTATCATACATAGGGGCATATTTGCTATTGAAAATGTGCTACTTTTCTGGCGCAGAGTGCCAACAGCTTTTACATGCTGTGGACCACGTTTATCATGCAAGTCTGACACTTTCATATATATTTTTTTTCCTCTCCATTCAACCAAATGACGAGGTTTTATGGAAAAGGGGTGTGGCCTGAATGACAGTGCAAAATTTTGCTGCAGTGTCTGCGCTGAAAAGTGTAGAAAGACCCAAGTTTAAGTAAGTCCTGAGAATAGGCGATCTGCTGCTTTGGATCTCTGCTGGTCAGCTGTTCACTGGTCACCATAAATGAAGAAAGTGCTGAAAGCAGATTGAGCTGCTGCAATGTTGACAGCGCTGCTTGGTACTGCTGGTGCAAACAGCCCCCACTGCAATGCACACAGCACTATCTGCTTCCAGCACTATCTTCACCGACAGCAGTTGACAAGTTTGGCAACTTATATGACTAACCCAAGAAGCCTGTCTTTCCCCTACTAAGACCTGACCCGAAATACTAAGGCCGAGTACTAAGGCTGGTTGCACACTGGCGAGGAAATCGTGCGACTTTTCCATCAATGCAAGAGCACATGAAAATGCAGAATTATGAAACCCATGCTTTTCAATGGTTTCCTTCATAGTTCTGATGTTTTCACTCATGCAATGTTGTGAGGAAAAAAAAATTGCAGCATATCCTATCTTTTTGCAATTTTTAAAAAAAAATTTTTAATCGCCCACGTTTCCCTATGGAACCTACTTTCATCACATCGCAAAGCAAAAATTTGCGATTTTCGTACAATGTTTTCTTAACATTAGAAACTCCTATTGTCTTTCTTTCAAGAAAATAGCAACATAATCGCAAGTGGCAGCGATGTTTTGGTGAGAAAAAGCAGCGGTGACACCGCAAAATCGCAGAAAAAAAAGACGCAATTCTGCCGTGATTTTCTCGCGGCACTATTGCAATCGCTGGTGTGCAACTAGCCTATAAACCCGTTTACACTAAAAGATGATTGCTGAAACAACAGTTTGAGTGACAGTTTTGAGCGATCATCTTTGCATAACTCTGAGTAGCTAATTAGCTACTTAACTGTTAAGGCAGGCAGCGCGGGATACCACAGCGATAGCTCCGAGAACAAAGCAGCTGTTTTGTATATCCAAACAGCTGCATTGTTCTCGGAGCTTTCGGCTGGTGTCCCACTGAGATCTTCCAGTGGGATACCAGCTGAAAGAATACTATCAGCGCCGCCTGCTGAGAAAATCAGCGTGCGGCACTGATAAGTCATCTGTGATTTCTAGCTGGCTAGAAATCACCAATGCATGAACAGTGCCCGATGGCAACACGTTTATCGCTCAAAAGATGGCTTTTGAGCGATAATCGTTGTGTCTAAATGGGCCTTAATTCTTCTGCGTTGTAGGAGACTACATTTACATTGTGTGATACATGATACGGATGTCAGTATAGCCTTCTTGCTCACACTCTATCAAGGTGGCCCTTGTTGCCCAAATTGTTTAGCCCCAAAGCAACAAGAGTGAAGAGGGGTGTTTATGCAGGTAATTGGAATCCTGTTCACAAAAGAGAGAAAATGTCAGCTGTTCATAGCTATATATATCCAGAGGATTCTTGAGGACAAGGCAAAACGCAGCACAATACAGCAGTAACATCTCCGAAAGGTCAGCGGCTAAGAGTAGAAACCCATTACCACTACATGGAGCTGGCTTTTTCATTATTATTTAAAGGGAATATCTCACTTATTTTTTATGAATTTAAAGCAAGACATGAAACATATTTTTTTAAACTCATTCGCTACCTGCTGCATTCGACTTGGAAATCCGCATGCTGCACTGAACATCCGACTCTCTTTCACAGTACCGTGTGCATACTCTACCGTACCAATCTATGGGAGAACGCGCACACGATAGTATGAAGAAAATCACCTGTCTCCCCATCACCTACCCTAACAGCACCATAACTTAAGGTGCATTTAGACACAAAGATGGCTTTTGAGCGATCATTTTTCATAATCTACTAATCGGTACTAATGCCTATTAGTACCAATTAGCAGCGTGTGACCTGCCTAGAGCTGAATTTATTCAGAGGACCACCCGCTGTTCTCTGAATAAATTTCTTCTGTTCTGCCTGCGAGTCTGACAGCTGAGAACAGCTGAGACAATGCAATCAGCTGTTATCAGCAGACCCCGGCCAGAGCACGGCGTGCATTTCGTCTTATCAGCTGTTCTGTACGATGGAATTCGAGCCAAACTGAAGTCCATCGTTCGGAGAAAACTGAAAGATGGGCACATTCACACGCAACGATTATCGCTCAAAAGATGGCTTTTGAGAAATAATCGTTGTGTCTAAATGGGCCTTTAGTTTATGTTGCTGCAGGGAGGGGACAGGTTTCTTTTTGGTGTAATCCTGATAATGAGATGACTGCTGAGAAGTTTTCGCTACAAATAGGAACTATCCGATTATTATTAGGCTTAGTAGTCAGTGTGAAAACTGCAAGATTTCAGGATTTTTGAGATTCATCTGCATTTGACAAATGTCCAGACTGGGTAACACCGATGTTGCAAGCATTCTTGTTTCCTGACAAAAGTTTTAAATGAGCTGAAGTCAGCCTAGGGCCTCTCTTTCATGGAAGCCTTGCAGAAGTAGTACTGGATCTAACATGCTGAATTTCCTTCCATTAAATGTATAGTAAACCTTTAGCAGAAGCAGAGAACGCTGAGTGTCCCTTTTTAAGGACTCTTGCATTGCCTTACGGAAGACATATATTTCTACAGTGCAAAAGCATATGTACGATAGAAGCAGTCCATGGAGAAAGGGGACTCCGCGATGATTGGCCCCACTCACTTTTCTACCGGTTAGTTGCAACCAATGCAGGTCTCTCTTCTCCAGAGACACTCAATTCCCCAAAAACGACAGCGGTTGGGAAGTGTCTTAAGGAGCATTATAAGATGCACTTAGAGAATTAAAATTAGTTTTAGTGGTTATTTTATCCATGGGCCCAGACCTATTTGGGTCAAAAATCTAAAAAAGGAATATATTACCAGATATAGATAAATAGGTCTTGTGTGATCACAGTAAGAATACAATATGTCTAGTGTTCCAACCCAAGTCATTGGGTTGGACCACTGACATGAATAGGGATGTAGATTACCAAGCGCCAGTTGAGACAATTATGCTTTCTGTATGTAAGTCCATGAAATAACTTTCAGTTCCACCACATTTTTCTTCTTTCTAACCACCAGTGCTGCAACATAATAAACAAACAAAAAACACCAAAGGGTGTTATTACTTTTTTTTTACTCTTTCCAGGTGTCTGAGGAAATTGGGTTTGGGTTTGCCCGTCCTGGAGAAAGGTGCTGTCAGATTGAACATAATTCTTCCAAGAGTAAGGCCTGCTTCACATGGACGTAAGCGTAATTGCGCAAGCAAATACATCCGTGTGAAGCTTGCCTAAATGTATACAAGGGTCCTTTTAGGCGGAGCGATTGTGGTCGTCCCACCAATTGTTGCTCCGGTGATAATCTTTCACTGAATGGAGGTGGAGTGTGCCGGAGATTGCTTCTGTCCCACATGCCTCCATTCACGCTCCATAGATGATTGTCATTTGATTTTTATGCCTGCCTAAACAATGTGTGACGTCTTGCTGCTGGAAGAGTTAATAATGACCAACAATTGTTTAGTTTTGCACAATCCAGCGATAAACTGGCTGTAACTGAAGCCTTCCTTCAATGCTCCGTCTAATATTAGAGACCATGAATGGTAGAAAATGTAAATCCCTGTGGTGGTGGAGGAGGGCTCCTGCTACAGCCCGTTGCCTTACAGCCAGAGACCGAAGAACAAGTTGGGGAGGTTAGCTTTGTTTTCTTTATTGTATGTTGCCTCACAGAGGACGGCACAGGCACAATGATATCCTTTCATGTATTTGCATCATAAATGACATCACTGGCATACATCGCCCTCCGTGCGGCGCAGGTACAAAGGCTGTGCAATGCAAGGCATCTCTAGTAGAGATGAGCGAGTATACTCGCTAAGGCACATTACTCGAGCGAGTAGTGCCTTAGCCGAGTATCTCCTCGCTCGTCTCTAAAGATTCGGGGGCCGGCGCGGGTGACAGGTGACTTGCAGCGGGGAGCGAGAGGGAGAGAGAGAGATCTCCCCTCCGTTCCTCCCCACTCTCCCCGGCCCCCGACTCTTTAGAGACGAGCGGGGAGATACTCGGCTAAGGCACTACTCGCTCGAGTAATGTGCCTTAGCGAGTATACTCGCTCATCTCTAGCTACCTCAGCTGGAGACTTCGATCAGGATTATGGACATGTTTTACTGGAAGAAGGTGGGAGAGAGCCTGGAGGAGTAGAAGTAAGGCACATCGGACAGTTCGTCAGTATTATGAATACCTTGCATGAAGTGCGAAAAAGATTTTTCTTCATTGAACGATCTGATCAACAAAATAAAGGTAATTATTGGCCCAACATCTTATGCTAGAAGTAATTTATATGCCAAGAATCCTAGACTTCCTTCAAAGGGGTTTTCCCATGGCTTAAAATTTCTTTACAACTGCTTTATCCTTCCTGGTGTAGTGTCCCAGAGTTGGGTTCCCTCGACCACTTAGGAGTTTGTAGGTTTTATGTGTGTCTCATGTCACTGGTTGGAGTGTTGAATGGTAGAGTATTATCTGTCTTAACTAGAGATGATCGCGTATACTCGCTAAGGCACATTACTCGAGCGAGTAGTGCCTTAGCCGAGTATCTCCCCACTTGTTTCTAAAGATTCGGGGGCCGGCGGGGGAGAGCGAGGAGGAACGGTGGGAAGATCTCTCTCTCCCTCTCTCCCCCCCGCTCCCCGCCGCAACTCACCTGTCACCTGCGTCTGTTGTTTTAAGTGAGACTGCCTCGAAGGAGCGTCCAGCAGGTAACTGTGGCTGCGGATGGGTATGCCTTGAGAAAAGAACTACACTTTCAACCGAGTGACTTTAAAGGAACTGTAAATGCTCTAAAGGTTTATGCTAGATCACTGAATGCTGTATTTTGCCAAGCTTGAGTGACCTGTGTTATTGCAAATTTCCACGTTAACCATGAGTAAAAGAGAACCATGTGCTCCCGGTTTCTGAAAAGTCTTTTGTTGTGGACTACACTTTATTCTGGGTGAGTAAATTCATTACTTATTCACGGGCACTGGCGTCACGATGATAAAACAAGGACACCACTGAGAGAATCAGGTAAAAACCCCTTTAAGTCTCCCCCAGCATGCGGCTGGGCTACCCTTTGGCCATCTTGGAAAGATGTCCCCAAGTGTGGGGCAGCTGAGAACATCCATGGGCATTTCCGCTCCATTCACTTCTATGGGACCACGGCAGATAGCCAAGCACTTGAACTCTACCACCGGCAGTCCCATAGAAGTGAATGGACTAGAGGTGCACATGCGCATCCATGCCATCACAACAATTTGGGATATTTCAGATAAAAGCTTTGGTGAGACAACCCCTTTAAGAGGCCTTTAACATGAGCTAATGCCAAACAACGATAGAACAAGTTGATGTTCCTTGAAAGGGTCTTCACACAGACCAATGCAAATTATATGGGGGGTGAATAATTATTGATATGATAGTTTATCTCCCCCCCCCCCCCCCCCCCCGGGGTAGGTTGGGATTTACCAACTTCTATACAGTCAGAAGTCACAGTTTAATGTTCCACTGCCCAAGTTGGCATACATAGCAATAAATGTATATGTGATATTAGAACACAGTCCCACCTTTACGAAAAGTGAAGCAAGTAGAGTGCGAGACAAGTCATCGATTATTTCGGTTGCTATGCCAATTGTAGCAGCACAGTACAATTCTAACCCTGCTATAAACAACCCTCCAGGTGAGAACCGTTCAGTTTTGTTCACACAGTTTTTACAAAGCCTCCGATAATAAATGCAAAACAAAGGGCTGCGTGATGGGAGCTGCAGACGGCAGGCTGTCCCCGGCTGTGCTTTGTGATTCATATATTGATTTTTGAGGCTCCTGCGCATAATCTGGTATAACATAAAGAGACGACTCCCAGCATGGGATTGTACTAGTAAATGCAGATCACATACACTTAGAAGGAGCGGAACTGAATTCACCATGTATTAAAGGAGTTCTGACTTAGAAAGCCCATTCTAAAATACCATATTGATTTTAAGGGAGAATGGCCTCAAAGAATATCTCTGAACTAAGTTATAAAGCGGTTATGGGAGGTGATAGGGAGCCAGGTGATGTACTTTTCATACGCACCTGCTTCCTAGTTCCTCTGGGTTCCCTCTTTGAAGATGGAGCACGAAAGTCTGACTCTTTTAAGATTACCGTGGGCTTGCTCTCTCTAACGAGTCTTAACTTTTAAGGAGGTGACAGGTTCCCTTTAAGCAGGAATTGAAGATTATGTAAACCGAGCCATAAATATGGAAATACCGTACAGGATTTTAATCATTAGCACAGAGTTGCCCATTTGACCCCTGCTTGGCTGAGAGTTTTCCGACCAAATTTGTGTTTACTTCACTTCTTGCTCTGCTCTGGGTGGTTTTGGGAGCCAGCTGGAAACAGCAGCTGAGTAGCTGAAACCACAGGTGTAACTTGAAGCTTCTGTGTCCAATGCAAAATCTGTAACAGGGCCCCCAACTATAATGCTTTAGTCATAGTACTGGGCTTCCTATATGGAGAAGATGGGGCTTTTCGGGCCCCCTAAGTCTCTTGAGCCCAGGTGCAACGGCATCCCCTATAGTTACGCCCCTGGCTCAAACCCCTGGAACCTTGTTGCTCGGGCAGATGTTCACTTCTGCCCGACAGCATCTGTGTCATATTACCTCCACTAAAAATCAGTCTCTACCTGTCTAATTGAAATATGATTTATAACCTCCTGTAACTTAAGGTATGCATTTCGTACAGTGTTTCCATATTTTTGTCCACCCCCTGACATAAGAGCTATATGCAGAATGAGCATTCGGTCAACACTATGTTCTCCAATTCCTCTCTTGTACTGCATGAATGAAAGGGAATGAGCAGCTGCCAGACACCTCCAATGGCGATCATCTTGGGAAGAAACCAGATAAAGCAAAGATAAAAATCTAACTACCAATAAGGGCTGTCTCCATCAGCGTCCACCCCATGGGAAACTCATCACCTGTCTCAAAAACCGCCCCCCCTCCCTCACCCATCTTTCCTAATCCCTCCCTCTTTCCCTTCTAAACTTAAGTTAGGCCCTGGCCAGGCCAGGCCGCCTATATTTTGTTTCTGTTATTCAACAGTCCAGTTCCAGAATTGGATCGGGATTCGGCCAGAGAGGACTACTCTAATGGTTTCTGGATACGTTCTCTCTCCTCCCAATCCATATCTTTACATATTGCTCTTATTTTGTATTAATGTGATTGACGCTTTTCAGTTAAATGTTCTCTATTCTGCTGTAAAAATTGAAAAATTTCAAATAAATCACAGTAAAAGAACAAAAACAAATTTAACTACCAAACCCTGTTTACCCCTAAAAAAACCCCCATCACGTCAAGGAACAGTTTTCATTAAACCAAAAGTATCTGGCATTATACAAATACAGTAATGGGAATGTTGATTGCCAAAGAGCGGGGAGAACAGCGTGTCAAATGATGGACACCCACGATTACCAAAGGAACACATTGACTCTAATGGGTTCTGTTGGGTTTTAGTCATTTATGACAAATCCTGAAATAACACGTGAACACAGCCTACCATCTATGAAAATACTGACAGGTCGAAAGCAAGGATTGTCCCATGAAATGTCACACAGCTATTACACCGTGAAGATGGATACAGTTTGCAGGCCACCAAACCTTGGTACTGGGGGACAGTATAGTCAACACCTGCTGCTTTAAATCTGTCAAAATTGGTGATCTCTAAACAGTTCCAGAGGGTATTGGGTCCTCATGCCCACAGTCATACTACAGTTCTTCTTTGCTCCCTCTATTGAAAGCTTTACCGAAGAGAATATGGATGGAGTAGAGTACAGTAAAGACTATGTGCTGCCTTATAGGCTTTGCATGTGCATGAGGCCCAAAGCAGTAGCTTTCTGCATTACCAAGAGGTCTATCAATACAAATTGTAAAAACCTCTGAGAGAAATGGTCAATGGATTTTGCAAGATTCTAGGTGTTCTTGAGTGGGAGTTAAAAACTTAAAAACATGACTGTTGACGAAAATAAGATCCAGATCAATAAAATCAGTAAAACTCAAAAAAGTATAAAACAAAAAAGTCACTTTAAAATGGAATGTGTTGTGCACACCAAACCTATACATGCTCCCCCCCCCCCCCCCCCCCTCCTCTCGGAGAAGTTTAACCTCCTACACGTTGCTAATTTTACTGCTTAGATCTAGGACTTCAGATTTCATCACGGTTAGGTTGTACATTTTATCACTCAGCAGGTTAATATCTCTCTCTCTGTTCAGTAGTTCAGATGCCAAGCGGCCAATCCTTACAGACAGATCGTTTATCAAGGCTTCTAAATGAGCAATGTCCTTCTTGATTGTGAAGACTTTGGGCTTCAGTTCGTTGGCGAAATTTACAGCCTGTAAGACCTTCAATCGGTCGCTCTCTAGACTGGAGAGTTTATCAGAATTGTCAGTGAAATTGCCCCTGAGCTCCATCAGCCTTATCTTTATGAGATCTATTCTGTCTGAATTTCTAGACACCGAGCTCTTCAACGAGGTGATACGGTCAATACTTCCAGCTAAAGCATCTCCGATTCTCTGTACCGTGTTCTTCTCAACCGTCACTAATTTTTTCTCCAACTCATTGACAGAGTCGGTCAGGGAGAGAACGTCAGTCTCCATCCCCGATATCCTCCTCACATCTGTCTTCACGGTGGCAATCTTGCCAGAAACCTCTTTAGAGTTACGTGTGGTGGTCTGTTCTACTTGGGAAACGGTCTGTTCAAGGGTGGTAAGGTTGACTTCCAGCTGGTCTCGTTCTTCAGAAATGTGACTTGTCCATTGCTTAATATTGGCAATGTCTTTTTGCAACTGTTCCATCTGTTCAGTAATTTGAAGATTCTTTGTCACGGTCTGCGTGGTTTCTTCCATCTGAAAAAGAAGTATAAGAAAAGTGTTATAAGTTTGGCAAAAACAAAATAAGGACCAATTTAGGCCGGCTGTCCACGGGTGATGTGGTATCCCGCGGCGAAGTCCGGGAGCAGGAGCCGCCGAATCTCCGCCGGTCAACCCTATCTAATAAATAGGCTGACCGCAGAGAATGGGGGCAATTCGCAGCATGCTGCAAATTGCCCGCCATGAGCGGAGAATCGCTCGTGGACAGGTGCAATGCTATGGGAAGCGTCGACCAGGCGAATATACCGCCGTGGACAGGGGGCCTTAAAGGGGTTGTCATACCAAAATAAATTATTTCCTATCCATAGGACAAGGGATAACTTACTGATCAGTGGGTCTTCCCAAGAACAGCTGTACGAAGCGTCCCAAAACAAAAAGAGCAGACGTCGTACATGAGGGCTGCTGCTCTATTATGTTCAATGGGAAATAAGAGTTGAAGCTCTGGACGGCCATTCTTAAAATTGGTGGGGATCCCAGTGGTCGGAACTCCACTGATCAGTAAGATTCCCTATCCTATCAAGATATCTTATTATGTATTAATAGACGGGTAGTATTACTACATTGTGTTCATCTTTTTATACACCAAAATAATTGTATTTGCTTTCACAGCTGCTGCTTGACATTGAGTACCACTGCATAGCATACTTGGAACCAGAATACTCAAGTTCTTCTCTAGTTCTGTTGTCTCCAGTTTTATTCCACTTAATGTATAAGCAATAATGCCATTACTATACATTGATTAGCATTAAAATGCATCTGCCATGTTCTTGCCCATGCTGCCAGCTTATCTAGGCCTTTCCATTTTATTTTACAATCAAGCTGACTTACAAATACTTATAGGACTTGTACCCATCTCAGTTTCTGGTTCCCTCTCAGACCAGCAGGTCACAATCCTTGGCTCAGACGAAGAAATGCAGGGTGATGGTGCCAGGATCGGTTGGAAACCCTTTCTTTTTTAACCTCATTATGACCAACAGGATACATAGAATGGGATTATCTAATCTAGACGACTAATATAAGGTAGTTGGTGACCAAGAGAAGGAGAACATTATTTCAGTTTCCACAGCAACAACTTAGATGTCTCTTTGAAGAGAAAAAAATATCCTCACATTTTAAGTAGATATTGAACTATAGCTCCACGTGAAGCAAATCTCATATCACACCACAGCGATTAGCGCAAACATTACCCTTCTTCTTGGATCAAGTTTTCCTTGTTCTTCCTCAACTCTTGAGTCAAAGTGGAAAGTGGTTATATAGAGCATCTCTCGCTATGGAGGAGCTGTTCTGCCCTGCATCGTATAGAAAACCCATCGATTCGATGACCACTGTATAAGGTTTAGTCTCTCCTGTGATGGAGAACTGAACACTTAAGGATAAGGGATTAACTATCTAATTGGTAGAGGTCTGATCGCTTGGACTCCCAACCTGAAAGGAGTGGCAAATATACTTGATAGTCCTACTGGAATGAATGCAACAGGGGCAAGAATGCTCAACTACTTCATGGACCTTCAGGATCCCTGTTCTTACGATCAGTGGGAGTCCCAGCAGTTGTATTTCCACTGATCACATAGTTATCCCCTACTCTGTAGATAGGGAATGACTTCAAATCTTGGTACAACTCCTTTGAGGTCCTTTCTCATGGGCAAAAAATTTGCCCGCAATGATTGCCAACTGACGATGAAGCAAGTCGATTAGAGCTTCTTTGATAACCTTTTATACTAGGCAATGGTCGTCGATAAACAGCTACATGGGAATGAGTTGAAAAGGGGAACGGAGAGCTAATGACCCCCCCCCTTCTGGTAGACTCCGTTGGACCATACTTTACCAATCTGTTCAAATAGCACTATATTTTCTCAGCAGCAGACGTACGGCCACCAACAGTTCCACTAGATGATAATTATGGTTCATTACGTTTTCTAGGTCTGCAACAATCAGTTGATAAGCAGGGTGGCTCCCTCTAGAGAAGTGGTTATCTACGGTACATGTGCCAACCCCTACTACTAAGATAGTTCTTAATGACATTGGCTATATGTCTGAGGTCGTTGTCCTGTTGCAGAATAAATTTGGAGCCAATCCTATGCCTTCTATTTTTGGAAATATTCTTACTTTGTAGCATTTTTTTTACACAGGTCTAAAACTTTTGCACAGTACAGTCCAATTCCATGCGACTCCATTGGGATGCATTAGGCACAATATTGAACTAGGATCTAACAGGACTGCTTTAGTGGGATAACAATGCCCATTTAGTTGCCATGCCCTAACATTTTATATTCTTTCCTTTTTTGATAAGCCTAAAACTCCATAAACATTGTGACACATTGCAGGGATGTTGAACCAGTTCTCAGTGATGATCCGCCCAGTGTCCACAGCTCCGTTCCTGTTTTCCTTAGAGAAGAATGGGATGTTTTTACTAGTAAGTCATCTTGTCTGTCATTGTGCCCTTGGGCTATTTTTATGAACTATTTTTTTTTGAGAATTTGGAAAGGTGCCAAAAAACTCGGGATTATCTCCCCATCCTAAATAATAGGCCTGTTCGTGGAAAACTGGATACAAGCAAGGCATTAACGATGTTGCACCTGCTGCTTCATGCAACACTAAACAGCTTACAAACATATTCCAAATGACACTATTCTATGTAAAACCCGACATGCACTCCGTTCTCATGGTTTTCTTATTTTATTGCGTTAGAAATACATGGAAGGAAAGTTTGTGCAATCTATATGCAATGTAGAAACATGTAAGGGTATGGAAACCTTTGCAACAAATTGGACATCCCTGTTGGCAGCATCTGAAGAACATTTTCTTAAAGCTATACACATGTTAGACTGAAGTTACATGGTGACTGAAAATCCTGTAAAGATCACCAATAAAATGTGACTACAACCCTACCACAGTTAGAATTTTTCATATTATTGCACGATTTTCTGTTGCAGTATAGCCCAGCCTTAACCCTTCCCAATCCACTGTCTGACCTCTCAAGACATTATGATTTAAGGCTGTACAGCTCCGATGTTGAAAGACATCCGTGGGGGTTCTCTTACTGTATATTGCCAGCCTCTCTGCTGTCGGAGCCTATCCAGCGTGTCACCTCATGCAGTACTGGCTTTAGCCAGCATATAGCGCTGTTGTATAACGGCAGAAAAAGAGTAAGCCCCCTAGGAAAACCAGGATACAAATTGGATTGGAAAGGGTTAAAGGGGTTTTGGAGGACTAAGAAAAATAAAACTTAAGAGCTAGTGAATGGTATAAAGAAATAAGTCTCGGTAATAACTTGGCACTCCTTGCTAGGCAGCGAATGCTACGTTGCTAGTGACATGGCATATATTGCTCTGCAGGAAGGAGAATGCCGTCAGTAGACACTTCATCACCGGAAGATGAAGAATTGTCTGGCTGGAAGAGACACAGAGAACTGCTGGAGCAAGAAGAGGATCAGGGAGGGGAAGATGCAGTAAGAAGACTGTTTCGAGGAGTAATATGTAAGAATTGAATTTTTTGTTTTCCAATGACAGAACTCCTTTAACCCTTGACAATCCAATTTTGCATTCAGGGTTTCCTAGAGGGCTTTCTCTTTCTTGCATTTTACAATGGCACCATCTGCTGACTAGAGCCAGTACTGCGGTATGGGGCATACTGGAGAGGACCCCGATAACAGAGCAACCAGTAATATACAGTAAGAATACCCTGCCGGACGTCTTCCCACATTGGAGCTGTACAGGCTTCAATCAGAATGTTGGAAGACGTCAGACAGTGGATTGGAAAGGGTTAAAGAAGCAAGTATGTCATATTCTTTTATTTTACACTTTTTTTTATTTTTAGTCTTGGAAAACCCCTTTCAAATTAAGGTTTATGGACAACATAGAGAGATGGTCTCTTTTCAGGGATCCCCCTCTATGAGACAGAATCAAGTGCTGCTCTATGACAGTGGGTAACATTCTAGCAGACTAGAGTCTTCCTTACATTATATGGACAGCCATTCATCTGAATGCTTAGATATTCTGAATTAGTGCCACATAACATGACTGACAGAAAAGAGGTTCAATATCAGCCCAAAAACTTAAATGGATCAAGGGTAATAAAATAAATCTGTATGTAACCAGATAAACTGGCAGCGTTAAAACTAAATAGGTACACATTTCTGTGATAATTTATTTTATTGCACTGATGCCTCTACCTTGTGCCAGTCACTGCACTGGTTGCCCGTCCACTATGGAATACAATTTATAGTCATTACTCTCAGCCGTAAAGCACTCCACTGTGCTGAACCACCCTATATCTCCTCCCTCACCTCTGCCTGCCACCCTACCTGTGCTCTCCCTCCCGTTAATGACTTGAAACTACGTTCCGCCATAGTCCGAACTTTCCACTCCCATCTCCAACACTTTTCCTGAGCTTCACCAGGTCTCTGGAATGCGCTACCCTAGACAGTCTGGTTAATACCCAATATCCACAATTTTAGGGATCTCTCTTTAGGGAGGCCCATCACATTCCCCAATCTAATTTGTCTTGATTTTTCACTCTCCCTAAGAACCCGATCACAGTGTCACCTCACACCTAATGCACTTCATATATATATATTAGCTTGTGACTGGCTCATGCAGCTTTATGTATAGTGCCCTATTTATATATAGGGTAGACCATTGTACAGAACAAGCACTTTTACCTCATCTGCCATTCATATTTCTTAATAGACTGTAAGCTCTTGCGAACAGGGCCCTCCTCCCGACTGCCCAAATTGTTTATTAATTTTACGCTATATGCATGATGTATGTGTTATAGCCAAATAATAAGACACAATTCCGCAAACTCCAACGTTTCCCTACTGGTAGCTGCAAGTAGCTAGAATTTTATTAGTTACCTCATTCGATCTTTGTATCAGAAAAATGGAGCTTCCACCTCTATAAAAGGTCTAAGAAATTGATCAGCACACACAATGTTGGATCTGGTTTTATAAAAGGTAGACAATGACTATAAAGCTGATATAATGGCGATATTGTTTCCAGCACAATAGTCATATAATGTAGCACTGATTATAATTGCTAGCAGTTTCCTGGTTGAAGAACATCTCGTAGTCGCATCTCGTAGTGCCAGATTTGTGTTCCTTCCAAAATGGAGACTTGTCATTAGCAATGGTAAAATTGGTGAAGCTCACATCAAAGCAAATCAGGATGTGATAGGAGAGAATACTACTGTGAAGAACAGGGATATATCCTTATTTCATACAAAGTGCTAGATTGGTGTCCAGCGCTCATTAGGTCCATGGTTGAGCAGATTTCTTACCAACATTCAATGTCTCTTAGATATGTACAGGTCTACGGGCCGTAAAAAAGTTTTAAAAAAAATCTTAAGTTTAATTAGGGCTCTCCTCTGGTTCCTTTACTTCTGGAACAGATTGCTCATCAATCCTTGACAAAATATTTGCCTTCTCCTTCAAGACCGATACATCATTTTGCAGTTTTAGGATACTGTTATCGTACTGCATACTTTCCAGGGCATGCTGGATCTCCAAAGTCTCCGTGATGATTTTCAACAAGTTGTCCTCCGTATTAAACACCTGCTCCGTCAATGTAGTTACCTTTTTGTCCAGTTCCTGCATCTCATTAGACACTTTTAGTAGGCTACGAACAGCGGTATCAATGGTTGGCAAATTCTTGATGCATTCGGTCAATTTAGGCTCAAATTCAGCCATGTTGTTTCGTACCACTTGGTTCATATCTCCCAAATCATTCTGCTCCTTTTCCAACTCCTTGATAGCATTGTTATCCCACTCAAGAACCTCAGAAATATGTTGAAGGTCATTGTCTTCTTGTGTTTTTACCGTTCCAAAATTTCTAAGTGTCCCCGATTCGAATTCTTTGAGCTTCTCTGAGAGCTGCTTGAGTGTTTGGTCAGCGGAGTTGATCATCGAGGTCATCTGGTTATGAAAAGATTTGGCTTCGGACTTGACAGAGTCGGTTTCTAAGTTCATCTCGTCAAGACTCTTTTTCCATGAATCGGTGTTATTCTGAAACCTCAGGTTGATAATCTGCATCTTCTCAGAGAGTGAACGCTCACGAGCTTGGATGAGATCGACGTCGCTATAAAGGCTTGTCATCTGTTGTTGGAGGTTGCTCACTAGAGAAGATGATGATGTTGCTTCTGCTAGGACCTCATCAGTAGACACAAGCTGCAAGAAAAGGTCCATGTGCTTAGTGTAACACAATGTACTGTATAAAAGAAATTCATAAAAACACGAAGGGTCATCATAAGGGAGGATAATGCAAGATTTCATTCATAGCAAGACTGCACATTCGGCTGATAAGAGTCACGAGGCCCATTTTAAATGCATAGGCTGCTGAACTAATAGGCTTTCCTTATCAGAGGCGGAAACCACTCTTAATGATTAGGACTTGCAACTACCAGTCAAGGGGAAAGAGGTTTTTGGCTTTGTGACTCCTTACACTTTACCCTATAGTACCAGTGCTAAAAAACTCAGCAATGTTAATATATTTCAAAGTGTTGCTCATGAGACAATCCTAGTCCATATGTTCTATTAAGGTTATGAACGTCATAGTAGGGGTTCCTTGATAGGGTTGCCTATTCTATTAGTGAAGAGTCGAAATCTAGCAGAACGTGGGCCAGCCATGTATCACATACTGGTCATCCATACCCATAGGCCAGCCTCCACAATGATTTTTTTCTCCCCACAGTGACCATGAGACTTTGTGATTGCAATAGTTCACAGTGCAATGCAATATCCTGTGTTATTGCTGATAATATTAATCTATGTGGAAAGGGTGTATTTGAATTTGTAGGTTTTGCATGCTGTTTCATGCACCTGTAATTTGGGGCTGCAAAAAGTTTCAACATTGTGATTGCACTTTCTTAGAATGTAGAGTCCTCCAAAATCAATTCATAACTAAGCAGAATTCTCATACGGAATTCTGGGAAACAAACCCTTCCCCTTTCTCTGTTCATATCCACTAGAAATAGGTACAGAGTCCATTACCGGGTTTCAGATCTCTTTATTCTAGATGGACATGCACCAGTGTGAGTAGGACATAATAAGGACTAGATTACAGTCACTGAATGTAAACAATGGTTCCACTGACAGTCAAGGAGGCAGCAGAGTTTTTGGAAAAGGTGAGTAATTGATACACAAAGTTTTTTTTGTAATATGTAAATTCGCAAAACTTTTGAATATACAATGAAGAAGTGATATGTACATAAAACTGGAACTCCTTTTAAAGGGGTTATCTAAGGAGGCAGCATCCTTATCCTGAACATGAGGTGTAGATACCTCCATTTTCAGACCGGTTCTGCCACCAGATCAGGCTGTATGGTCTCTCTTTGTGTCACATCGTCGCAGTAAAAAGGAAAAAAACTGCTTAAAAGGTGAGATTATAACTTTTTTATTTTTGTTTTTCCATCCCTTCCTACCAAGGGCTATAACTTTTAAATGTAATCGTTGACATAGCCATTTGAGGGCTCGCTTTTTGCAGGACGAGTTGAATTTCTAACGGCACCATTTCATTTACAGAACAACTTTAAAAAAGTGAAGAATGAAAAAAATTCAATTGCGCAATTTTTGGTGGATTTACTTTTTACAACGTTCACACTGCAGTAAAAATGACATATAAACCTTGTTCTATAGGTCGGTACGATTACAATGATACCAAATGTATACAGTTTTTAAATGTTTTTCTAAAAGCACCGTTTTTAAAAAGTAAATAGAATTTTTTCTAAAAAAAAAAAAAAAAAGGTTGTTTTTTTATCACCATATTTCGAGACCGGTAACTTTTAAATTTTTTCGTCAATTGGCCTATGAGATGGCTTTTTTTTCGCGGAGTGAGCTGTAGTTTTTATTACCACCATTTTGGGGTGCATACATCTTTTGGATTACTTTTTATTCTAATTTTTTGGGGAGTCAAGATTAAAATAAAAAATAATAAATAAATTGCAATTCTGGCATTCCATCTGGTCGTCTTTTTTTTAATGGCCTTCACAGTATGGAAAAAATATTGTCATATTTTAATAGCTCAGACCTCTATGTACACGACAATACCAAATATGTGGGGATTTTTAATTGCTCTTTTTGTCATAGGAAAAACCTTTTTTTTAACCTTTAATATTTAATTTTTTACCTGTTAAACTGTATTAAATCAGTTTTTTTTAACATTTGTATTTAGTCCCCACAGGACTTGAACGTGCGATCATTTGATCAATAGTACTATGTACTGTAATACTTCAGTACTGCAGTATTTCGCTATTTTTGTTGTTGCCTTTTAAGCCCAGCTTTAGGCAGGGCTTGAAAGGCATCTACACATGGCGGCGCTGGGCGCCTTTAGTAGGCTCTGGACTGCCATGCTAGTCCGGCGGTGATGCCCCCCTCCTGCTGACTCGTTAGATGCACAGTCCGCTCTGAACGAACTCCAATTGTGGCAGTTACCAGCCGTTGACAGCTATGAGTAATAGCTGTTAGCCACTGGGTATGGAGCAGACTCGGCTTTTGAACCCGTTCCATACATACTTTAGGACTACGGGACGTTATTAGTCATTCAGTGGTCCCGAAGTGGTTAAAGGGGTTGTCTCGCGAAAGCAAGTGGGGTTAAGCACTTCTGTATGGCCATATTAATGCACTTTGTAATATACATCGTGCATTAAATATGAGCCATACAGAAGTTATTCACTTACCTTCCCCTGCGCTGGCGTCCCCGTCTCCATGGCTCCGTCTAACTTCAGCGTCTAATCGCCCGATTAGACGCGCTTGCGCAGAAGGGTCTTCTGCCTTCGGCTCGGTCTGGCACGAGCGGCGTTCTGGCTCCGCCCCGCCACGCGTGCCGATTCCAGCCAATCAGGAGGCTGGAATCGGCACACGTGACGGGGCGGAGCTACGTGATGACGCGTAGAAGGGGGCGGAGCCAGAACGCCGCTCGTGCCAGACCGAGCCGAAGGCAGAAGACCCTTCTGCGCAAGCGCGTCTAATCGGGCGATTAGACGCTGAAGTTAGACGGAGCCATGGAGACGGGGACGCCAGCGCAGGGAAGGTAAGTGAATAACTTCTGTATGGCCCATATTTAATGCACGATGTATATTACAAAGTGCATTAATATGGCCATACAGAAGTGTATAGACCCACTTGCTTTCGCGGGACAACCCCTTTAATATTAGAGTTGAGCGAACGTACTCTGCCGAGTTTGATGCTCGTATGAGTATTAGCGTACTCGATGGTGCTCGTTACTTGAATGAGCATCAAGCCGTGTTCGACGCCGCCCCCGTTTTTGGCTCCTCCCTGCTGTGACGAGCCAGTCTTGGCCCCTCCCCGCTGCGACGCAGCGCGTGTCAATGGCAAATTTTTTGGCAGGCGGGGGTGGGGGGGGGGGGTAAAGGGGGAGAGGCGGAGAGGGAGGGGAGAGAGAGAACACACGAACCAAGAAAAAAAAAAAAAAAGTTCGGCACCCGGCGTCCCACATACAAAAATGCTCGAGTCTCCCATTGTAGTCAATGGGGTTCGTTACTCGAGTAGAGCTCTCGAATTTTACAGAAAGCTCGACTAATGCAGACCCGAGCATTTGGGTGCTCGCTCCTCTCTAGTTAATATATAAAATACAAGCCCTCAGACAACTATGTTGATGAAAAAAACTCAAACAAACATAGAAAAGGCCACGTCCTCAAGGGGTTAAACATTTTCCTTCCATATCTGTAAATACGTTACACATCGCGATGTTCAATAATTGTCATTTTTGTGTATTGTGATTGCACCTCTCATCCAGCAGGACTTGATTCTACATATTTTAGGAGATCCAGAAGTCGTTTTCCGCAGGACGACAACCCTTGAAACCTAATCGCGTCCTCATGTAAGATGCATAACGAATGGAATCCTGTAATTGTGTCTCAGGGTAAAGAAATAGGACACAGTCTGTCCATTCCAGGACCGGAGAGCAGGGGATGCCCTGGAAGGCGCCGACACCGATCCACCATAATTAAAATTAATGAATCATTATTCTTTGTCAACATGCAGAAATACAACGTGACGCCATGAGTGGCCCGGTTAGGTGACATTCCTGTCTGTGCGGCACGGAGGCGGAGAGGTCTGTACTGCCACCCTACAAAGATGCTAACTAGTTGTTTATGTGACCATTGTAAATGAGTGGAATTTGGAGTTCTGTACCCCAAAAGAACAGAACTTCAACTGTTAAAGGGGTTGTCCAGATACCAGACGAAATCCCTTTAACACAACCATTTTTAGGCGATTTTTAGCTCCATTTTTCAAAAGTCATAACTTTTTATTTTTTTATCGACAGGGGAAAAAAACAAAAACAAAGAAACCTCTATTCTACCATTTTTTCTTTTGCGTTTTTTTTTTTTTTACAGTGTTAGGCCGCGTGCACACAGGCGGGTCGGATTCCAAATACGGAATTCCGCAGTGGAATTCGGCCCTGGCAGCAGTGGTGTCCGTGTGTACCTGCTTTTTTCCCCCCTTCTTCTCTGTAATGTGGATGGTCCGCATGGCAAGCGGTCAGACATGGGCCTACAGATTTTTAAAAAAAAAACTCCTGCTTTTCCACGTCATCGCCTAGCGATGATGCGGGATTCGCGACCTTTCTGCACTGTACCCGGTCTTTTCTGTATTGTGGATGACGGCAGCGGCTCGCCGTCAGTCATGTGCGGTACAGATTTTCTATTAAATCTTTGTTTTTCCTGTGGCGTTGCTAGGCGATGACGCGGGTACCCACGACCTATTTGTAATGTCAACTGCGGATGGGCTGCGGGTTGGAAAGGTTCTTCAATGGAAGCCGTCTGTGCGGAGGCTCCAGCAAGACAGAACATGCTGCTATTTTATTTCCGCTTGCGGAAATCGCAATGGCTGTCCACTCATGTGAGCGGTCCGATGAATGTTCTATCTTTCAATCGATGCGGAAAACCCCAGATTGTCCACGTGGGTGACGATCGCAGACTTTACAATCCAAATCCGGTCATGTGCCGCCGGCGTTAACCGTGACACGATACGTTTTGACGGCACAAGGAAGCTGCAGTGGTCATGTGCTGTTCGTTGTACAGTCGCTTAGCCAATCACTGCCCTCACCGGTGATGATGCCATGAAAGGCACGCAACTGCTGAGTCTTCGTCTGGGACCGGAGCAGCAGGGATTAGGAATTGCGCTGCATCGGGGGATAGGACAACCAACCTGTGAGGAATTTTTGTCCGTTCCCTACCAGTACCATTTTTTATTAAATCTTTCATGTAAACAAACCACTGTCAAAAATATTCAATGCTTCCTAGTAACATGAAGCTCCTGGGCCCCGATGCAAAACCTGTAATGGGGCCCCCCAACTATAATGCTTTATTCATAGTACTGGGCCTGGATGCACCTGTATCCCCTGTAGTTACGCCCTTGCTTCCTAGATATGTTATATTTCACCACAGCAAGAATATTTTTTATTACAAACATTGCAAAAGAATAATTTTCTTTTTATGCATTAGTAACATGGTATGTTAAGCTGAAGGGACACAATGTCCATCTTGTTCAGCCTGTTTCCACCCCCCTTGTTGATCCAGAGTAAGGCAAAAAAAAAAAAACAGTGAGGCAGAAGCCAATTAGCCCATTTGGGGGAAGAAATTCCTTCCCGACTCCATAATGGCAGTCAGAATAATCCTGGATCAACATTTGAAAAGTTCTTACCTGACTCCAAGACCCGGATCAACAACCTCCCTGGTCACCTAATGTCTATATCCTGTAATATCCTAGCGCACTAGAAAGGCATGTAGTCCTGTCTTAAGCTCTTCTATGGATTTTGCCATCCCCACGTCCTCAGGCAGAGAGTTCCACAGTCTCACTGCTCTTACAGTAAAGAACCCCCCTCTGTGTTGGTGATAAAAACAGATCATGGGAGAGATCCTTGTATTGTCCCCTCATGTATTTATACATAGTTATTTGATCACCCCTTAACCGTCTTTTTTCCAGGGTAAATAATCCCTCTATCAGGTCGTTGATAAATATATTGAACAGAATGGGGCCTAATACTGAGCCCTGTGGCACCCCGCTAGCAACGGTGGCCCAATCGGAGTATGAACCATTTATTACCACCCTCTGCTTTCTATCTCTGAGCCAATTCTTTACCCAGATACACACGTTTTCGCCCAATCCAAGCTGTCCCATTTTATACATCAACCTATTATGCAGCTCGGTGTCAAATGCTTTAGAGAAGTCCAGATATACGAGATCAATAGACTCTCCCAGGTCCAGCCTAGAACTTACTGCATCGTAGAAGCTGATCAAATTGGTCTAACATGATGGACCCCCCGTGAATCAACACTGATGAGGAGTTATGTCGTTGTTTTCCTTGAGGTACTCTAGGATGGCGTCTCTCAAAAATCCCTTGAATATTTTTCCAATTATTGAAGTGAGACTTACCGGCCTGTAGTTACCAGGCTCACTTTCAGACCCTTTTTTGAATATTGGAACCACATTGGCAATGCGCCAATCTAGTGGTACAACCCCGGTCTCTATAATGTCCTTAAATATAATAAATAGCGGTCTGTCTATCATGTCACTTAGTTCCCTTAGATCCCGTGGGTGTATTCCATCTGGGCTCGGCCATTTGTCGATTTTGATCTTTTTTAACCAGCTCTGCACTTCCTCCTGAGTTAGGCAGGTGATATTTTTTTTTTTTGGGGGGAGGGGTTCGTTTTATCCCCTGCATCTCATGTCACGTTTTCCTTCATGAATACACTTGCAAAAAATAAAAAATAAACTAATAGATTTGCCTTTTCCCCATCATCTTCTATGATTTTTCCTGCATTATTTATTAAAGGGCCAGTGCTTTCAGTGCAAATTCTTTTACCATTTACCATTGCATTCTCCCCACACTGGTGTCCCGGCCTTCTGTTCTTACAGTATATAGGAGTATATTATTAACATACAGTAGATTTGTGGTAGAAGTTCCATTTGCTGCATGAGGTTGTTTATGCCGCACAGCCCTATGCAGATGAATGGGACATGCACACAAGTTTCTGTAACAAACCATCCACACATTGAATCATCCCGAGACCCGAATGACCGATTTCTCCAGATTCAGAATGTCTTGGTCCTAATTGCCCAACTGAACAAGCTGGGGACGTATGGCAGGTGATATGTACATTGTGCTGCAGTCTGATCTACAGAAGTAACGTTAGTGAAATTACGGGAAGATTCATCCTATTGAATGACGGTGAAAGAAGACGGTTACTCTGGACAGATGGTTTCAGCATTACCGCAAGATAATCTATAAAGAGCAAGTAAGGAGGGAAAAAAGATGATCCAGGTAAGCTCCTTATCAGCACTGACCTCTGCTTTATTTCCTGTATCAGACTCTGCTGGTGAAGCCAATGGTTTACAATATGACAGGGGAGGGGGTCAAACCCATTTTCACCGAGGGCCTTCAAAGGGCCGTTTATAAGAGCTCCTTCACACAGGGTATTTGCACTCTATATTACACATGTAATACAGATAGCTTACACATCTGTGATTTGCATTAGGGTATTCAGACATGCTTATTTCAGTTGTGCATTTTAGGCGCATGAAAAAAAAATAAAAAAAATCGCAGTATGTCCTATTTTGGCCTATTACCAACTAAAATTGCAATAAAAGTTAATGGGATTGCGCGAATATACATTATACATCTGCATTCACTGCGTATTTATTTATGAAGGTGGGAGAAATCTATGTAACTTTCTTTTGAACTTTCCTAGATAAAAAACGCAGCGAAAATTTGTATGCAAAAAAAATATGCAAGAAGGTCCAAATACGTACAGTTTTGGTCCGTGAACCGAAACTGCATATGCCGTGTGAATGGGCCCTACATGTAACCACTCCTTAACATTACTGTGGAGTTCTGTGTACTACAATGGGCTTTCTCCCCTTCCTCCTCTTTAGCACGGAGCATCCTACCTTGGAAGGGAACTAGGGTGCCCGAGTAGGGCTGTCAGTGCTGTGCTACCGCCTGGGGGTTGCTGAACAGAGGATTGTGAAGGAGCGTGCCACAGCTCAGAGTCCAAGATGGCACCTGCTACCTGTTTTGATGTTGCGCCCTCTGCCAAGTGCTGACAGCATCCTCTGGGGCAAGTGGAGAACTGGACCTTCTGTGTCAGGACCTCGTTGTGGGCCACATAAAAAGACATTGAGTTTTTTTTTTCATAGACTGGTAGAGTTGGAAGGGACCTCCAGGGTCATCGGGTCCAACCCCCTGCTCAATGCAGGATCACTAAATCATCCCATACAGATGTCTGTCCAGCCTTTGTTTGAACACTTCTATTGAAGGAGAACTCGCCACCTCCTGTGGTAACCTGTTCCACTCATTGATCACCCTCACTGTCTAATATCTAATCTGTGTTTCCTCCCTTTCAGTTTCATCCCATTGCTTCTAGTCTTTCCTTGTGCAGATGAGAATAGGGCTGATCCCTCTGCACTGTGACAGCCCCTCAGATATTTGTAGACCGCTATTAAGTCTCCTCTCAGCCTTCTTTTTTGATACATACAATACGAGTAACTATGGACAATACTAAAAACCACAAGAAAGCATAAAAGAACAACAAAACACTATGATACTATGAAAATAAACTGACCCTGTTTTCTTTGCACCAGAGGACTTCTAGAACCATACATGAGGTTTCTCCAAGACCTAAAGTCTGTCTTGAGGACAGTTCTTCTTCCATTATAAGATGTGATTATGTTTTAATAAAAGGGGTTTTTCCACTAAGGACATTTTTTCCTATCCACAGAATAGGGAATATAAGACTAATTACTTGGGATCCAAGTGCCATCACCCCCAATGATTAGGAGAGCCGTGCACCCTTACGTTCTATGTGAATAGAGCGTTGGTGTGCATGTTCGACTGCCACTTCATGAGTTTCTGTAGGACGGAGAGAGAGATAGATGAGCACATCAATCTCCATCTCTCCCATAGAATTGGACATGCACATCGGCGCTCCATTTACAGCGGGCATTGGGGTCTGTTCTTCTTGGGATTGTGGTGGGTCCCAAAGGTCGATCCCAGCGATCATGGATTTGAGATAAAAGTCTTTAAAGATGTTAGAACATTCACAAGATAGGTGATAAAAGTCTGATGACTCCCACTGATCCTGAGAATGGGGGTCCTGGGTCGCCTTTCTCCTCACTGCAGTCCCTGCAGTCAGAAGGAGCTTCGATGGAACGGCAGTTGGACGTGTGTTGTGCTGCCCATTCATATTCAATGGTAGTTCCGGATATAGTGGAATGCTTATTCTTGGCTAGTCCTGTCAACCACGTTGAAATGAATGGAGCAGCACCACGCTCGCTTGGCCGCCGCTCCACTTAACCTGCATATCCCTGCGGGGGGTGCAATGAGTCCACATTGAGGAGGAGAGGAGGACAGTTGACCCTCCATTCTTGGTCTCAGCGGCAAGAACCTATCTATACTATGGATAGGTGATAAAAGTCAATATTGGGAAAAAAACATATTTAATAACCAGTTCAAACCAAAAACATTAATTTTCGAAATAGTGAGATTCACGCTAGGGCTACATGGTGGTATCAGGTCACCTGACAACTGCAGTAAAATATCAGTATTACTACAACCTCAATGCTACCTTGTCGTAAGCCAGCATGATCTGAATATGGGATCATTACACTATACAGAAGATTAGATGAGAGAGAAATTTTTGATTTCCACCTTCTTTCTGTACGCACCATACGATAGTAGTTGTGTGGTGAGAAAGTAACCCCTGTCCTAGCGATTGGTGGAGCTCCCAGTGGTGAAGCCCTCCACAATTACCTTTTTAAAAGGGGCTTGTCTGGGACTTTTACCATTAATGACCAATCTTCAGGATAGTTGATCAAAAAGGGATTGCCACCAGGGATCCCTCCCGATCAGCCGATCCTTAGGCCCGCTATCAGTGCAGACAGCATTGGAAGCAGATAGCACTGTCTGTACTACAGCAGCCCGATTTGGTATTGCAGACACAACTCCCATTCATTTCAGTGGTAGCTGTACCTGTAGTATCAAATACAATATTGACAGCGCTATCTGCTTCCAGTGCTGTCCGTACTGACAACGGACCCCGGGATCGGCAAGGGTCCCGAGTGGCACAACCCCACCGATCAACTATTGATGATCATCTTGAGGACAGGTCATAAATAGTACAAGTCCTAGACAAAACTAACGAACAAATAATAATATTACCTTTCCAAATATCTGGCTGACTTTTTCTTCCAGCTCTTGCAGTGCTGACGAGCGAGACTGCAGGGAATGATACTTCTGCTCCAGGATGGTGAAGTTCTGTGACTGCTGAAACACAATCCTAAAATATGAAAAAAAGTGTTAAAATTGAACTATGAAGCACAAATAAGAGAATTAAACATTATTAAAGAAGGTATTTGGTTACATTCAACATATTTTGTATTACAGACCAATTGAAGTTGTAATACCTGATCCGGCCCATGGTCAGGAGGGTGCTGTTCTCCAGAGAAAAAGCAGATCCTTTTTTCCCCCTCAGAAAAACCCTTTAGAAATGTTATACCACGTTTTATGCATGTTTTAAGTTAAATAATTTACTACGGCTACTTCATGGCGAATCGTCTTGTAGAAGAAGGAGGCGATCGCAACACAGCAGGCCTCAATGTTAAGGGAAACTTTAGGTCTCCCCTCCAGCCATCCTTCTAGAACAGTTTAAGTGTTCCACTTCTCTCAGATCGATAAGCCAGATAAGCTTCTGCGTTAATATGGAGGTTTCCTCACCTCTTGGCCAGAGTGGACAGCGGTAACAAGGAGCACCTGCCTCTTTCGGAGGACCCGGCCTGTCCTGCATGATGCATTAACCCATGGATTTGGATGGGAACCCATTCAGTATAGGTGCGGGTCCCAGACGCAGAAACAGTGTCTAGCCAACATTTATGACGTATTCTGCGCACATGCTGTAAATATCTGAGATGGGAATATCCTTTTAACAATGGGACTAGTAATTTGCTGCCGCTGCCATACACGTGCGCAGTCGCAGCTTGCTGCCACAGCTATACTTGCGCTTAGTCGCAGTTTTTAGTGGCTGAAAAATCTGCACCAGATTCCACCATGTGAACATACCCCTAGGGTTTAATCAGACGGCTGTTTTATGGACCTGTGCTGTGCGGGTTCATTATACAGCGCCTATAGACAATTATGGGCCCATACTGCCTTCCAAGATTATACTGAGGCATACAGAATGTATTTATTTCCCAGCTACATACTGAATCTACGAAGAGAAAAATAAAAAAGTGGCGCATTCCATCTTATGCCGTATTGTGGATCTATTCTCTGCGGGATGCATATCATCATGTTGTGGCTATGGCTCTGCAATACACAAGGGTGTGGGCTCTCTGTGCCACCGTCAGTGCATAGGACAGTGCCCGTGGCCATGCCCAGAGCATGAACCCTACATAAGGATTACTGATCACTAGACTGGCATAGCTTTACGTCTACAGCTTTACTAAATCTATGCTACAGATCATAATGGATTATGCCATCGTGCCATCTTTACAGTGCATGCCATGCTTACCATGTTAATGCCACGCACACCGCCAGGCACAAGGAACACAGCACCGTCCGAAAATCAAGATATGACGATCCGCTGTCCGGACCCGGAGACTGATCCCTGCTCTTCTTCACCTTCTCGTTCGCAGACCGCTGCTGTCCGGATCCTGCTCCGTCCTTCATCTCCTTGGTGGCCGGAGAACCGCCTTTTTTCCTTTGCTTCGCTTCTCCAGACATTACGGAACTTACTCTAGCGAATATAACTATATCTGTCTAAGTTTCAGGCCTGCAACCTCATCCTAGACACATAACAGAGGCGCTGGACAAACTACGAAAAAGTTCTTAAAAAGTTCCAAAAGTTTGCAAAGTGAGTGCAATTTAAAAAGAAAATGACTTTGTTGCTATGATACAATAAATGGCAGCATGGAGTGCTGGTCATCCAGCCCTGGTTACCTCCCAGCTTTTCCCTCCCTGTCTATGTGGCAGCCAGACTGCTTCTCACACAATCCACTAAGCGGCTGGGAGCTGGGATGAAGCGGCTACGGGGGCACATTTGGTCCAAACTTTCTCTCTTTGCGTTTGCGGCCGTGTAGTGATATATGCTAGCTGTATATGGTCATTTCTTAGATAGTTATATCTCTTTAGCAATAACGCAGCGTCTCTTGACAGAAGATACAGCAATTGCATAGTATTTATCAGGCTTGCTGTGTTATACAGTCATTATTTCCTGCTAGTGACCTGATGTAACGCGCAACCTGAAGGCGGAAGGTGTATGATATTTCTACACTGTGTATGGGAGATAATACAGACGCTATTTTGTTTTTTTATACATTTTCTTTCACTCGGTGTTTTGTTTTAGTATTTTGCCCTCAACAAAGATGGCGGCTTCGGAGAGTTGTGACGGAGTGGGCCATGTTGGTAGAGGCGGAACGCTTGTTGCCGGGCGCCTGAGGTAGTGGGAAGGGTTTTCTAGCTGCACACTTCAGCTCTTCCATGTGTTTGGGCTGCAGGGGAGGCAGCAATGGATGCGCTGGCCGAGGAGTTTGGGGTCCTGACCCAAGAACAGCTTATAGCTCCTGTGGCTACTGTGGAGGTGAGGAGTCAGAGCAGTGCAGGTGGAGAAGACTTTATGTTCTCATAACAACTTATGTCTTCTGCATGCAGTGTGTGTATTATATTAGTTTTTACATACATTTCCCTTATACCCAGCGCCATTTTTATAATTAACACAGAAAGTTACATTTCACCTCCCATAAATGACCCCCATTGAGCGCCACTTTGATCTAAGACGAAAAAAGTGATGGCAGAACGGAAAACTTGAGAAACGCAGAATCGTGAAAATCGTTGCGCTATCCAATCACGAAGGCCGTTCGCAATTAAAGCGTAATGTTTACAAAAAAAAAGTTTGTCCCTAAAAGTTTACTCGTACAGAAAAACGAAATGGATCCTCCGCGGCGCTGCCGTTCACACGAAGGTGTAATAAATTAAGGCGCGCTTTTTTATTTGTGTTCGGTCCGAAATGCGTTTTGGGCTCCCACCGAATTTTTCTTCTGTTTAAGGAATTATTCACACAAGCGATTTCCACAGCCGTGCGCTGTCCGTATTTGCAATTGACCGCTTGCGGGCAGCACACCGACCCGTCACAGTCAGTGGGGCCATATAGACAGGTGCTCCGCCCCCCCCCCCCCTCGCTGCATTTCCCATTATGGTCTCACTTCTCAGACAAGTCACACACTCAAGTCAGTAGGTGCGCAAAAAAAAAATAACCCGGCGTGCGCACAGAGGATATACGCTTTGTTCTATCTGGTCGTTGCTAAGCAGCTCCCGAAAGAATTGGCCGTAAAAAAAACGGGCAAATACATATTGATGTCACGCGCTTTCAGAACGCTCCGTTTTTCATTCATCGAACCCGAATGTGAATAAGGCCTAAAAATCAGATTATTGGGAAACTGGAAACTGAAGAAGGACTGGATTAGAGTCCAAAGTGTGAACACAAAAAGTCCCCCTTTTTATTTTATTTCCCCGCCTCTTTAACCACTTAGGGGCGAAGGTTGCAGTTCTCCGCAGCATCTAAGGGGTTTATTGGCAGGGATTGTTGTTATATTGATCCCCAGGCATTGTCAGCTGTCAACCTGTGCCATACGAGTACCGGGGGTTGTGCAGGTCTCTTGGTGGTGGCACCGGATATGTTACAGGATGTGCCGCTAATGTCTCTGTGCTACATCCGTACGGATACCTACAGAGGGGTCACGGCAGGTCGTACAGGGGAGAGATGACAGCGACAGGCGACGGTCTATCTTCATTCAGTGATCTCTGGCTGTAGAGTCCCATTTTGTTGAGTCGGTGGAAATGTACATGTATAGCGCCAACTTATTCCACAGCGCTCTCATAAGGATGTTAGGAAAGTTTTGAGATGTTCTATTTTACCGCGTATATCCACAACATAGAACCCATTGTTCTCTATGGTTATAACCTCGGGCCATACCCAATGACGTGGCGTATGAGTGACGGGTATTCACACTATCACTAAGCAACAGTGCAGGAAATGTATGTTAAAAAAACACAGGTGTACGTAGTACAATTTGGCAGCTGTAAGCAGGATCGTGGCTGGGCTGACAGATGTAATCCTATGCGGTAGCCCCGCAATGGAGTCCCCTTACGGCCTTGTGGGCCCGGCCTAATGCAGTACATTCACCACTTAATAAGCATGAGTCGTATATGTAGGAGTCGGAGGTTTGGCTCACCGACCCCACAGACCTGGTACCATTTTTGTGCATACAGCTACTACGCAGATGTATGTGTCTCCATGGCAACAGACTACAAATCCTGCGTAGTCAGATCCTGCAGTCATATTTTTCCTCGTTGATGCTTTATTTCTTGTAACTCACTTGATGTATGTAGATGGCAACTGCGCCTGTGTGTGCGGGCGGCTACCAGGCTTTACAGTACTGTCAGTAGTCATGGCCGATCTCCCAGCCTTACTGATTAACTTCAAATGAGATTGTTATGATCCACAGAGCCGCTGATGAGACATTTTGCCGCGGTTTGTACTTTTTAATCTATTATTTCACGTTTTTATTCCTTTTGCAGGAAAAATGGAAGTTATTGCCGGCATTCTTAAAGGTAAATATTTTATTGAACTGCAGAGAAGCAAATAATGTGGGATATCTCAGCAACAAACAACTCCAGAAAGGAGTAAGAATGGAAACCATCCACAAGCAGGCGCGCTGCAGTAGGCTGACTTTTTGTTTGTTGCTGTTTGTGACTTGGCTTAGCATTCAAGTCAGCTCGGTCTTCTATGTTTGCTATTGATGCTATAGGGGTGCGTTCACACGTCACTGATTGGCTGCAGATTTTGGCACGGATTTGGATGCGGATCTGCAGAAGATTTCACCCCTTTAGTTTGAATTGGAAGGGTGAAATCTGCCGCAGGTCTGTGCCAAAATCTGCAGCCAATCAGTGATATGTGAACGCACCGTAAAGAGATTGCCCATAGAAATGAGCGAGCGTACTCGGTTCGGGTGTTTTTGCACTCGAGCCGCGCTTTTTCCGAGTAACTGACTACTTGGACGAAAAGATTCGGGGGGCGGCGTGGTGGAGCGGGGGGTAGCAGTGGGGAACGGGGGAGCTCTCTCTCCCCCCACTCCCCTCTGCAACCCCCCGCTCACCCCCGGCGCCCCCCGAATCTTTTCGTCCGAGTAGTCAGTTACTCGGAAAAAGCGGTACTTGAGTGCAAAAACACCCGAACCGAGTACGCTCGCTCATCTCTAGTTGTCCAGTAGGGTTGTCTTGGTTGGACCTGTGCTGATGGAACCTCCACTTCCGGCCTGGTTCTGATACCTGATGCCGTGGTATGGGACTGTCTCTCGTCTTAAAGGGACACAGTCACCACAAAATGACACCGTACACTAAGCTTGGTGCTGTTCCAAGTGATGGGAACTGGGATGTGTGTTTTTTTTTTTTGTTTTTTTTTTAATTATTATTTTTTTAATACTCCCCTGTTGCCCGATCCCCATGGTGTGCCTCTGTGACGTCTGCGTGGCCTGAAGTTTTAACTCTTCTCAGACCCTTATTCGCGCACTCTCTCACAGAAGTCCATGGGAGACAAATCTTCAGGCCACACAGATGTCCCAGAGGGACCCCATGGGAAGCGGGTGATGGACGAGTGTAAAAAAATAGCAGCACCTTAACTTGGTGTACGGTGTAATTTCGTGGTGACGGTGTCCCTTTAAGGGCTCATTCGGACGGGCTTGAATGTCTTTTGGTCTGTGAATATGCAATGCATTCACAGATAGAAAAATGCCGATTCCCTGCATATTTCGGCCCCCTTTTTTTTGTGGTTGTAAATACGCAGCGTCTTCAAGCACCCAAAAAACTGCAGAAGGGCCCATATTTGCACAAGTATGCTGTGAGTACGCAGGTTTCCTGTGTTTTTACTGCCTATTTACGCTGGTCTTCACTGTCCTATTTCAGCACGTAATACGTACTAAGGTGCGGTTTTTCGCATGAATGAAAGTCCCGTGAAAAAGACGCATGTGTGAATGAAGCCATCGAAGTCAGGGGGCTTTAGTCGCTGCGTATTACTCACGTAAAAACGCGTACGCGAATAAAGCAATTAAGCCGGCGCGCTCTCATGGCCAACAGAGAGTCAGAGAAGCAGACTGACATAGTTAATAGATGAGGGGAACAGCCAGCCCCCCCCCCCCCCCGTGATGATGCGACGGGCACAAAGAGGTGCGGTGAAGGAGTCTTCCTCCCTGGACGGACCCTTTTAAAGTTGAAGTATCGAAAAAAAAATTAGTTGCCCCTTCGGCTTTGTGCACACTAGCCCCAATGCAGGTTGTGTCCAAGAGACATGGGAGCAGCTCGCATCAGGTAGCACACGGACCCCATCCTTGCGCTGTCTGATATACACGGATGCTGCACTTTGTCGTATGTTGGCAGGTGTTATTTCTCATCTATGAAATGGACCGGAAGAAGACATGCCGTGAGATTTTTCGCACAGACCGTGGGTCCGTTTGAAAAGCCATCCATGTATATAGCCTCGTAGGCTATAATAGGGTTGTATGCTGTCCATGTATACGGCCCCAAATATGTTAGTGTGACAAGAAGCCTTAGCTTGCGATAGTTATGTATTAGACTCGTCTTCACATCTGCGCTGAGGTCTCCACTCCAAATGCTGGACAAAATACTGCGCACCCGACAGACCTCATTATAGTCAATCGTGTCCATTGGGTGCCCTTTGTGCCCGTCATGTACCAGATCTGGCACTTTTGTAATTTTCATAGTCTTTTGCTCCTATGACGGTGGAGAACAATGGAAATCAATAGCGCAGAAGTCAACAGGGCCTAAGAGACCTGCTGCACATGCCAGAATGGATTCATTGTAATGAGCACCGATTGAAGCATGTGGATTGGCGTTCATTTACTGCTGTTCGTTGGCACACGACAGGTTAATACTGTTATCTCCATAGAGCTACCATTGGTTGGCTGCTGCCTGGATATACGGAGACGCGCAGGCGTTGAGTGCGCAGAAATGACCTGATTAGCTGATAAACAAGTTTTTGATTCTTAGTATTCCTTTACACGGGCCAAGTGCTGAGATCTCTTCCGTCCCTCCACCTCCATTCACTGCAAACAGGCAGTCGTTTATAGACGAGCCGCTGCCTGTTCACGCCAGCGGATAGTCATTTGTTTTTTGGGTGAGCTTAAAAGCAAGTGACGTCGAGAAGTGAGCGATTATTGGACCGGAGGTTCCAGCGCGGACTTACATGACCCAATAATCGGGCAAGACGGCCTGCACAAACCTTTATGTGCCTGATTATCAGAGTGCGTAAAAGGCCCATAAGATGTTGTTGTCTAAACTGCAGATTTTGTGTTTTTCTTTATTTTGCTAGCCTCTGTAATTATACATTTTTTTTCTCTCAATGCTTGCCGATGCGCCATTGAGACGGGGCAACAATCGGGTAAACGACTGCACGAGCGCTGACGTCACCGCTAAGGTTGCTAGCACTTGTGCAGAGCGTTTAGACAGTCAGAGATATTGCAGGTTCGTGCTTTGCGATGCGATAAACAAGGAGGCTCTATAGGGAAACATGGGCTACAAAATATCGCAAATCACGGCGATATAGAGCATGCTGCGATTTCTTTTTTTCTAGCAACATAGGGTCAGATCAAACATCACTAATGTGAAGGAACCCATTGGAAACTGTGGGCTTCACATACAACCGTTTTGTAGCGCTGTCGCATCGTTACACAATTGCACAATTTTGTAGCTTGTGTGACAGCAGCCTTATTAAAGTGTTGCTCTGAGCCATTCGGATGACCCTTTTTACCTTCTGCTCTTCCTCCCCTCTCACAGCATGCAGTCTCAGATACACTGGTGAGAAGACAGTGCGTCCCGCTACTTTTGTTTCTAATGTTTAGGTCTCATGCTATGCCTTATTATGGCTTCATGCAATCTCCAAGTGGACCCAAAACAATCTATGCTATTAACCCCCTGCTGTATGTGGGCTTTTTTTTTTACGACAACGTCAAGCACAAAGTTAGCGGCACACGAACTGTAATAGTAACCTGTGTTTCTCATCTGCTCTTTTTCGTTTTTGGCAGGTGAAGGGTCTTGTGAAGCAGCACATAGATTCGTTCAACTATTTCATCAATGTGGAGGTAGGTGGTTCTCCTGGATCCAGCAGTTGTACCGATGATATAATGGCGCCAAGCAGCATAGAAGGGAGACGTGATGGCCTTCAAGGTACAAAATGTTAAAGTCTTTGTTCCTCCAAGGACATAACGGCAGCAACGTTTCAATCAGAAGGTCTTTGTGAAGACCTGGTAGAAGCGTAGCTGTTGTTATGTCCTTGGAGGCTAACATCCTATGGCTGTTCATGTTTGTGCCTCAGACAGCACAATGATGCAATACAGTCAACAGGGCTATGCAGATGTGTGGTGTTATACAGGCCTACCACCAATGTAAAAAAATTTAGGACAATGGGTGCACAAAAAAAGCAGATGACATCTACGTGTACTCCGTTTTTCACAGATCATGGACAAACTATGCTAGGAAAAAAATGCAGACATATCAGACATGGTTTTTTGAATAAGACTTAATGCAGATTAAGATTCTCTTACATGAGTAAATAATCCATCCACCCATGCTAAAAACCCCTTAATATCTGGGGGAGTACCGTGTTTCCCTGTAAATAAGACCATGTCTTATATTAATTTTTGCCTTAAAATCGGCACAGGGTCTTATTTTTGGGGGGTGCTTTATACTCACCTAGCAGGTGCCGTCCGGGTCCCTCCCACTGGCCTCCGACAGGCTTCTTGTACAGTCCTCAGCACAAACAGAGCATCGCTTGCTGGTAAGTGGGTTTGATTACCTTGCCTCCAGCAAGCGATTGCTCTGATTGGTTCTCGAGCGTCACGGCTCAGCCAATCACAGCATCACATTGAATAACCATGATTGGTTCATTGATCGCCGGCTCTGATTGGCTGAGCTGCAACGCTTGAGAACCAATCAGAGCAATCGCTTACTGGAGGCGGGGTTTACAAACCCTGTTACCAGCAAACGATGTTCTGTTTGCACTGCACAGAAGCCTGCCGGAGACCAGGGGGAGGGACCCGGACGACGCCTGCTATAGGTGAGTGTTGTTTTTTGTTTTTTTTTTCCATTTAGTGTAGCTAGAGCTTATTTTTGGGGTAGGGCTTATATTTCAAGTCCTCCCCTGAAAATTAGGTTAGGTATTTATAACTGGACAAAGAAAAGTAGGAGGCAGGAAATCAGTTTAGGGTCTACCATACATCACAAGAGTATTTATAAAGGGGTTCTAATTGTCATGAAGCGAGACACAAATGTGTCCCTTCTGTACGTTAGCAGCTGGGGCTTAAATCGGCCCATTCTCAGTCAGACTTCGGCCGGGCTCATAGAAAACCGCAGCATTTCACTGGTGTGTGGCGCTGCATGTCGCCTCTTTTGTCTTGTACCGGATTCCTAGTTTCTTCTTTTTTTAAATCTTTTTCCTTCTATTGTTTCTAAGTAACGTTGCATAAAAACAGTGTTTTTGTACAGTCCCATAGAGAACAGCAGGGCTCCAATGCGCGTAACACGCGGTACGTAGAACCCACTGCGTTCTTTTTTTTTACAGGCGTATTATACGCAATGAATACACACTAGTGTGAAAATCCATCTACATATACTGACCCCATTCACCGTGTGTGTGTACACTGCGCACGCCATACGCATTTATATTACGCTCGTGTGCGCCAGGCTTTCTACAGTTCAGTATTTTATGAACCACCATGTTGATGTGTCGTAAAACACTGGTGTGAAACCCCTTTAACCCTTTTTAAAGGCATCGTTCTCACTTTACCCTTGGGACCTGGTCTACAGCTTCTCTGTCTAGTGATGGGAGAGTCCCCACCAGGTGGCGGCGAGGAGTCGCGCTCTACTGCTCACATGTGGCTTATTAGGCAGTTGCTTATTTGTTCGGGGAATATTAGGAGTAAACGCCCCCCGGAGGCCAAAATAAATAGTCACAGCTACAAAAAGTTATGAGAAATTCATAGAAAACTATAATATCTGTATGAGCAAGTGGAGTAACCGCCCCAAAAATGTGATCGCTCCACTTACTCATCCAGGTATTATAGTTTGGGACATTATAGGGTGCAGTTATGTGTTGGTTTTGTTTGTTCTTCACATATAATTTGATTACTAATAGAATTGAAATTTTAATCTAAGGATACGGTACACTTTTCTATGAATTTCTGGTTTCTTGTTAGTGATCGCTAGATTGGGACGCCTCGCTGCCCGCTACGCCTGCAAATCTTAAATGGAGAGTCTCTGATGTCATCTGAATAGTACAATGAGAAGTGAGGTGTAGAGTTCTCTATGGCTATTACATGGAAGGTGATGGGTCTCCCTTAGGCCTCATGTCCACGGGGAAAATCAGGCCCGCCGCGGATTCTTCGTGTAGAATCCGTAGCGGGTCCCTCCTGCCCCGCGGACATGAGGCCTAAAATCAGAATAAACTCACCTGCTGCGGACGATGCGGATCTTCCTTTCTTCGCGGCCGGATCTTCTTTCTTCGGCCCGGCGGATGTGCTCAGCACGCCGGCAGCGTGCCGTGCGCATGCGCCAGGCACATCCGCTGGGCCGAAGAAAGAAGATCCGGCCGCGAAGAAGGGAAGATCCGCATCGTCCGGAGCAGGTGAGTTTAATTCTGGTACGGGTCTCGCATGATCCACGCCTGACGGGAAAAATGACATCTGCAGGTATTTAACTACCTGCGGGTGTCCAATGCACCCCTATGGGGCGCGGATCCGCGTGCTGGAGAAACGCTGCGGATTTTAAGCCCGTGGCCATGAGGCCTTACAGTAAGATATTCATGTGCTTGGTGCAAAACCAACCCCTTTCAGTTGTCCGGAACTGATTTTTCAGTTGCAGAACTTCCTGACACACATCTTCTGCAAATATGTAGCAATTTTGCAGTAAAATGTAAGTGGATGGGAATTTCAAAAACCCCAAAAGTAGCTGAAAAAACCTGTATGTAAGTCGGAGCATTGCGCGCTTGTTTTTAAATGGAAATGCCGTGCTCATCACTCATCTTTTATACAGCATAAAACCATCAGCGATGAAGGTCATCTGCAGTTTAAACAGCCGCTGTTCAGTAGTGAACGGCCGCTGTGTTATGTGACTAGAGAGGGGCGGGGGAGTGAGAGGAGACAAATCTGCTGCACTGCCCTGCCCCCTGCTGGCCACTCCGTGAGCGAGACAGCTCTGCTAGTTCCCGTGCAGGAGACACAGGGACATGTGTCGGGCATCGTTTGCCTGACAATCGTCCCGTGTAAATGGACCTTTAGACAAGTTAGAAAGATTAACGCAGTAGGGTTAAATTCAATGCAAATTCCGCATTAACACACGCGGGTTTTGTAGGGGATTTGAATGGATTTGCAGCCTGATCCGCCTTGCCTGGACCTAACCTAACTATTTCTTTGACTTGTTTAAAATTTTTATCATTTTCCACCCTTTTTTTCTCTTAGATTAAAAAAATAATGAAAGCCAATGAAAAGGTGACGAGCGACGCCGATCCGATGTGGTATTTAAAGTAAGTGGTTGTGCCACAAGCTGCATTGTGGATGGTTATAGGGTTGCATTAGATTCCGGCTCTGACGGGGCTCGTGGAGAACTGCTTGTTGCAGAAGGGATTTAACCTGACCGTCAACGTAAGACATTGGGGTGAATGGACTGCTGTCTCCTGTGGTCCTACCATAAACGTTGTAACACTGCTGAACGTCCTAATTCTGTGGTTGACTAGCGAGTCCTGACTACAAAACAATCTCTTCTGTAGTCTGGTTTTATCAGTAGATGTTAACGCACAGAATGATCTTTCTAGAGATTGGTCCTGCAGCCGCATCCTCCCAGATGTCACACAGCAAAATGCAGTGACTGAGAAGAATCAATACAGCACAGAGTCCAAGGGACATGTGGATGCTCACACAGCATGAGGGAGTTGGGTGCCTTTAAAGGGTTATTCCTATTATAGACATTTATGACATATCTAAAGAATGTCATAAATATCTGATAGATGCTAGTTTTACCTATGGGAACTGTACATGCCCGTCTCGCCAGGTGAGTTGAGCGCTGCCCGCCATTTCTGTGCTGCGATTGAATGATGAAGTGGCCAGGCCTATGGAAACATTCGGTCTTGCTGTTTCTGTAACTCTCAGGGAAGCGGTAGGGTATGTATGAAGTGAGATTGTGCGTCGATCTCCCATTATACATGGGCGCTGGTTGTTTCTTACAGTCGACACCTGGCGGCGACAGGTCCGATCAGCTGCATGGCTGTTCGGAGCTGCTAACCTTTTAAATCCCACTGTCCATTCTGACAGCATCATTTTAATCCGCTGCGATGAAATCGCAGGGAGCCCTGCAGGTGTCATGGCAGCCAGACGCCTTCTAAAAGGTCCCAGGGCTGTCCTGGCAGAATGCCTATCAAACTATCCCCGTGGGGTGGCTTGATAGACTGCCTGCCTGATAGCAGTGTGATGTAATGCCATGGCGATACATCGTACTGCAGGAGCGATCAAAGCATCGCATGTTGTTGTCCACTGCAGGACTTTAGTAAAACTTTGTTTTTATTTTTACATTTTTTTTTTTTTTTAAATAGTAGTGAAAGTTTAAATCGCCCTCCTTTTGCCATACTTATAATAAAAGAATCTAAATCCTAAAACAAAAACACATACTTGGTATCGCTGCATCCTGTAAAAGTCCAATCTATCAAGGTAGCGCATTATTTACCCCGCATGGTGAATGTCATTAGAAAAAAACCCAAAAACCCCAGAAATGCACTTTTTTGGTCACCCTGTCTCCGAGAAAAAATGCGATACAAAGCGATTGTTGTATGTATTCCAGTGCAAACTACGGGATGTCCCGCAAAAAATGAGCCCTGGCACGACTATGTTGCCGGAAAAAAAAAAAAGTAATTGTTTGTAGAAGATGGCGGCAGAAAATAATTTTAAAAAATTTAATGTTTTTGAAAAAAAATAAAAGTAGTGCAGCAAAAACAAAACGATATACGTTTGGTGTCGTAGTAATCGTACTGACCCCTAGAATCAAGTTATCAGTTACTTTCATTGCAGTTTGTGCGCCGTAGGAACCAGACACACCGAAAGATGGAGGAATTTCCATGGTTTTTTTTTTCTTTCATTTTACTCCACTTAGAATTTTTAAAAAGTTTTTCGGAGTATGATAAGGTACAGCTAAATAGGAAGGCTGAAAAATACAACTTGTCCCACATAAAAAGAGCCCTCAGACAGCTACGTCGATGGGTAATTAAAGGGGTTGTCCCGCGCCGAAACGTTTTTTTTTTTTTATTCAATAGCCCCCCCGTTCGGCGCGAGACAAACCCAATGCATGTGTTAAAAAAAAAAAAACGTTTAGTACTTACCCGAATCCCCGCGCTGCGGCGACTTCTTCCTTACCTTAGCAAGATGGCCGCCGGGATCTTCACCCACGATGCACCGCGGGTCTTCTCCCATGGTGCACCGTGGGCTCTGTGCGGTCCATTGCCGATTCCAGCCTCCTGATTGGCTGGAATCGGCACACGTGACGGGGCGGAGCTACGAGGACCAGCTCTCCGGCACGAGCGGCCCCATTCACCAGGGAGAAGACCGGACTGCGCAAGCGCGTCTAATCGGGCGATTAGACGCTGAAATTAGACGGCACCATGGAGACGGGGACGCCAGCAACGGAGCAGGTAAGTGTATAACTTCTGTATGGCTCATATTTAATGCACGATGTACATTACAAAGTGCATTAATATGGCCATACAGAAGTGCTGAACCCCACTTGCTTTCGCGGGACAACCCCTTTTAAAGGAGTTACAATTTATTTTTTTTTTAAAGGGGAGGAAAAAACGAAAATAGGGAACTTTTGCTATTGATGACCTACCCTCACGATAGGTTATCAAAAGTTGATTGTTGAATTTAGTTGTAGCTGTCCCAATAGCACCAAATCATGTCGCTGCAATGTTGACAGTACTGTCTGCACTGACAGCAGACTCGGCAATCAGCTGATCAGTGGGGATCCCGAGCGGCAGACCACCTCCGACCAATTGATGTCTTATTTTCTGGGTAAGTCATCAATAGAATAAATTCCAAACGACCTCTTTAACCCTTTCCAATCCACTGTCTGACATTCTGATTGAAGGCTGTACATCTCTGATGTCGGAAGACATCCGGCAGGGTATTCTTACTGTTGATTACTGGCCGCTCTGTTGTCGGGGGGCCTCTCCAGCATGTCACATACCGCAGTACTGGCTCAAGCGAGCAGATGGCGCCATTGTATAATGGCAGAAAGAGAAAGACCCCCTAGGAAACCCTGAATCCAAAATTGGATTGCAAAGGGTTAATACGGTTTGCTGTTTTAAAATAGTGATCACACTTCAGGGGCCAGGGAAGTATTTCCAATACTTATCCCTGGAAGCGAACAGCCACTATGAAAGTGTAGAAGTCAGAGCAACATGAAGAAGATCAAGAGCAAAAAAAAATTCAACGTGTCTTTTAAAGGTCCAAGTTCTCTATAAGCGGTTAATAAAAATAAACATTCTTAAGTGTAAAATCATTATATATATATTTGGCACCCATTAAAAGGATTTTTGAAATTTATTTTAGTTTTTAGGCTAATAAAAGCACATATACAGACCGACTTGGTCCACCCCCCTACTGCATCTCCTATTCTTCCAGCTGGCTCTGTTTGTACAGGCTGCCCACTGCTGAGGCTTGTGATTGGGTGCAGCGGTCAGCCTGTATGCAGAGCGTCACCAACTGTCGCATGTCCAAAGAGCCGGCGGGGGGCCAGAAATGGTCAGTGTGTGTTATTTTTAAGTTACTTCTTACTATTGCCTGTAGGTAAAACAAAAAAATAAAAAAAAATTTACCGCCTTAGGCCAATGCCACATGAGCATCATGGGAAATCTATAATGATCCAAGTCACTAGATGAGCTGTTGGGCCAGAATTAGAGGCGCATGAATGTTTCCTTAATCTTATCCTTTTTTTTGCCTCTAAAGTAAACCTTTTTTTCTCTTGGCCATTGTTTTTCAGGTACCTCAATATTTATGTGGGTGTCCCAGATGTTGAGGAGAGTTTCAACGTGACCCGGCCGGTATCTCCACATGAGGTGCAGACGTCAGCGCTTTGCAGTGATTTTATAGGCTGTGAATTTTTGATTGGTTAATAACTGAACTTTTTTTTTTTTTTAACCTCTTAGTGTCGTCTTCGGGATATGACCTACTCTGCACCGATCACCGTTGATATCGAATACACAAGAGGCAGCCAAAGGATCATCCGTAACGCCTTACCTATTGGCAGGTAACAGAGAATACCGCACTGTACGATCTCCAGGTCTGACCTGGTACAGAGCTGTTCCAGGACGGGCTATAGAATATATTTGTTATTAGCTATGGGACATCTTAAAGATATGCTGCATTGTCCTCCCTACTTCTCACGGTATGGGTGACCTCCTGCTCTGCTGCCACACACATACTATACCGTACATAGCAGGAGCTTTGTGGTTCTCTAGCTTTTGCCAATGTTAGCGATGATGTTCTCTATTTACAGAATGCCAATCATGCTGCGTAGTTCTAACTGTGTCCTTATGGGGAAGACGCCAGCTGAATTTGCAAAGTTGAATGAATGCCCGCTGGATCCGGGTGAGTAGAAGAATTCTAGCCCATAGAGCTTATACTCTGGTACGTAACCTCTTGTGACCAGTAACACGGCGCCACGTGATGGCCACGTCACAATCTGCTCTCGGATATGTGCTAAGCTCTCCTCTCTGCAGCCGGAGGCAACACTTAGCAGTTGATTTATGGTGAGAATACATGGGCTGACAGACACACAGGCCAAATATTAATGAAGTTTACTTAAAGTGGCAAAAGGAAATATACAGGCAGGGTATCAGAAGACATCCAAGAAATCACCATGCAGGTCATGTAAGATCAAAAGATATACTATGCGTATATCAAGGTTAAAAATGTATGGCATAGCATGACAATCGCCAGTTCCTGCAATGCAATAAATAAGGAGGCTCCATAGGGAAACCTGGTCTACAAAAAAATAGCGCACAGCAGAAAGAGCAACATAGCATCAGTGAAATCATCACTAATGTGTAGGAACTAGAGAGGAGCGAGCATACTCGCTAAGGACAATTACTTGAGCGAGCACTGTGCTTAGCGAGTACCTGCCCACTCGGATGAAAAGGTTCGGCTGCCAGCGCGGGTGACAGGTGAGTTGCGGCAGTGAGCAGGGGGAAGCGGAGGGGAGAGAGAGAGCTCCCCTCCGTTCCTCCCCGCCGCTCCCCACTGGCTGGCAGCCGAATCTTTTCTTCCGAGCGGGCAGGTACTCGCTAAGGACAATGCTCGCTCCAGTAATTGTCCTTAGCGAGTATGCTCGCTCATCTCTAGTAGGAACCCATTGGAAAGCATGGGTTACACAAACATGCGTTTTGTAGCGCTGTCGCATCACCGGAAAATTGTGTGATTTTGTAGTCCGTATGAAAGCGGCTTTATCCAATAAGTTATGTTACACTTATTGCCTTGCAACCGTTTTTACAAAATGTTTTCCTCTTATCTATTAAAAAGACTCTGCGCAGGTCCTTAAACATCATGATTTAGGGATTTTTTGAAGTGTCCGGTGTAAAATGGGGGCTTTCCAAGCTAAGAATACCTCTGTGAAGAAGAGTCAAAAATACTCATTCCATACACAGCGGTCAGGGCTAAAGGTGGCGACTTGAGTGAGTCATGAGCTGATTGTTAGCTGCCCATGAGTGGTGCCAGTATTTCTGAAACGGTCATGCTTGTTATCTGTTCCCGAACCACAGTATCAAGCATGTACCAAAACTGGTTGAACTATGGACAGGCATCCATAGAAGATCAGGCAATTGTAGGCCACGTGTGGTTGATCCTAGAGGCGGGCATCAGGGGGCATGTCTGGAATATCAGCAACTACATGCCACAGTGGACCAACTGACCCAGTAGTACAACAGCAACGAAGTTAGACATATTTCTACAATGATCATGCGGCGAACGGAAGTCCAAAAGCTGAAGACTGACCGGGGTTGCCCCTGATGATCCTGTGTCACTCCCAAAAAGGCCTGGCTTGGGTCCAGGAAAGACCTCAATGGACCTTGGACACATGGCAGACGGTTGTCTGGAGTGACAAGTCCCATTTCGTACTGAACCATAGAAAAGAATAGGGCTCACGCTGTGCGATACGCGGTGAAATTGAGTATGCTGCGATCTTTTTCATGCGCATATCTACACACAGTGCTTACACACTAATGTGAACGGATCAATGAAAATCCATTTACTTCTCTTGACTGCACCGCGTATCGTGTGCGTAATACGTGCCAAAATCACGGTCCTGTGAATGACAGTGGTGTGCCGCAACTCCTTTCATGTGGTTATTTTGTGGTGGTTCTCCTGCTAAGGGTCCTTCTGTATGGATCAAACTGAAATGTATAAGCAAGCAGTGCCACTCAAGGAAATCAGCACTCCTCTACCCGGCATTCACAGAGGTCGATGTAGACGGTATGGGGGGGGGGGGGACAACTATTCATTCAGTTAATTATCCCCCATATCTGATTACTTGGTTTGTCTTACTTAGAGCAATCGCACTTCACTGTTGGCAGCACAGCTTCTTTTTAGATGGAGAGATGTGCTCCTCATAACAGTGGGCCGCATGAAAGATGCAATAACCGTTCATTGGGTAATCGGCTGCAGTTTCACCCAGCCCAATGATTGGGCAAATGAACTTTTTTTTTTTTTACATGCACGCTCCTGTCCCATCATCGGATCATGTAAATGGGACGTAAGCCTCATGTCCATGGCATGCACACATTTTGAGTGTCGAATCCTGCACAGAATCCATGTGTGCCCGCAGACATTTTCTCACCTCTCCGGATCCAGTGCAGGTCTCCTCCGTCGCGGCTGGATCTTCTTTCTTTAGCATGGCGGATGCGCAGTGTATTTTTTTCTTTAACCCATTTAGGACCAGCCACGGTAAATTTACGGCGGCTGGTCCTGGGCTTAGAGGACCGCGGATAGTAAAATTACGGTGGTGCTCTGTCTCCTGCCTCTGCAATCAGTCAGAGGCAGGAACGGGTTATCAGCTGTTAGTGACAGCTGATAACCCGGAGCAGAAGGCAGGAGGGGTTTTTAACCCTTCCTGCCTTCTGCTTCCCCAATATACAGTGCTCATTGAGCACTGTATGGGGAAAGTGAAAGTAACACGTACTTTCACTACGGGAGCCTGGGGGGTCATGTGACCTCTTGGGATTCCCTGCTACTGCATAGCTGGAGGGTCAGACTAAACCCTGGCAGCTCTGCAAGTGACTAATGTCACCACAGGGGTTGCTTTCCCCTGTAACTAGGGCTCCTATGGACGCCCCAGCTACAGTGGGAAAGTGTCAAATAAAGGGAAAAAAAATAAGTGAATGTCCCCCAGAGGTCTTATATGACGTCATGGGGGACATAGATAGTAAAAAACACAATTACATAAATAAGTAATACAAAACAACAATACATACATAAGAAAGAGAATAACACAAAGCAGACGCCAACAAAAACCGTCGCCGTATGCGCCCTGCAAACCAAAACCATACATACTATATATCAAAACGTCCGAAACAAATAGAGGAACCCGTTCCTATACTTTATTTTAGTGTAAATATAAAAATAATTTTAAAAAAAATTATAAATGTTAAAAAAACAATTTTTTTTAGCTTTTTACCCCCAATAAAACAAAAAAACAGGGGGAAAAAGTCAGTGAAAAAGATATAAAAAATAGTCCTATATGTCACGGAAAAAAAAAATTTGCAGCAAAAATAATTTTGGTAGCTAAAGGAAAAAAAAATAGAGCAGTAAAACCGCCACATGGGTAAAATCCCTAAAAAGTGTCTGGTCCTTAAGGTACAAAACAGCTTGGTCCTTAAGGGGTTAAAGCTCCTGCTTTGCCATGGGATCTGCAGCACATCCGCACTGTCAGCTGAGGGTGTGCCACGGATCGGACGGCTTTCATTGACTTCATGGAGCATGCTGCGTTTTTTTTTTTGTTTTTTTTCTCTCTCCCGCAGGCCGGGAAAAAAATTGCTATCCACATGCTTTAAATTCTTTTGCGGACGCTGATGTATCCCTATGGGCTGGATTGATTTGCGGATCTCCCGCGCAGGTTCCACAAATCAAGTCCACCCGTGGTCATTGGGCTTTAAGGGTAAGCCACCAGTGTTTTTCCTGCAAAGACCATTTATACTGCAGATGTAGAAGGTTGGATTGTAATACCTGTAAATCTTCATATCGCACATGATGGTGGCTTGCATTAGGCTGACCAATTTTTCTTTGCTGATTTTGCAGGCGGTTACTTCATTGTTAAGGGAGTAGAAAAAGTCATCTTGATTCAGGAACAGCTTTCCAAAAACAGAATTATTGTGGAGGCTGACCGGAAAGGAACCGTGGGGGCCTCGGTTACAAGGTATGCTTGCGGAAACTGTATAAACACGGCGGTTTGCTTTAGATCTTGACGAAAAAAAAATCCCTTGCGCCTTTCGCAATCGAGCATCGCTTTTTTTGAGTAACTGACTACTCGGGTGAAAAGATTCGGGGGACGGCGTGGTGGAGCGTGGGGAACAGGGGGGAGCTCTCTCTCCCCCCCCCCCCCCCCCCACTCCCCTCTGCAACCCCCCGCTCACCCCCGGCGCCCCCCGACTCTTTTCGCCCTAGTAGTCAGTTACTTGAAAAAAGCGATGCTCGATTGCAAAATCGCCCTAAACGAGTACGTTCGCTCATCTCTACACAGGTGTGATGATCTTCGGGACAAATGTCTGGCACTCAACTGTCATTCCATGTAAAAGGGCCCTTTGCTCCTCTAACAGCCTTTGTGCGAATCATCAATCTTGTATTATACTTTTTTTTTTTTTTTTTTTATAGTTTTTTCACTGAATCATGTTTGAAGTGGCTGCCACTAGGGGTTTCTCTTCCTGCACCTTTTGTAATCCATTTCCTGTCTTTAGACATTTGGCTTCTCTAGTAACAGGGACACGGGGACACAGCTAGTTACTTCATGTAACAGAGGGGCGACATTCAGCTGCAGATTTGCAGCTGATTGGAGCAGGGCTATGCAAAGCAACATAGGAAATGTGGGAGTAGTGGCAGAATGGCTGCTTGGGACAACCTAGCCTAGCAGCTTGTCCCAATTTACATCCTGGAAGGTAAAGAGTTTGTATGGAGAGGGATCGCAGGTTGATCCTGCCCCATGCAATACGGGTGGCAGTTGTTTTCTACAAATGGCACCCTCCCGCAACAGCTCCAATTAGCAGTGCCGCTCATTAGAGCTGTTAACCCTTCAAATACCCTGATTGATGTTAGGGGGTCCTGCACTGTCCCAGTCGATGAGATCTTGAGTTGCCATGGCTGCCATTGTAGATTGCCTATTAAGCCATGCCTGTGACATGACTTAATAGATTGCCTGACAGATTGTATTATAATTTAAAGGGGTTGTCTTGCGGCAGCAAGTGGGGTTATACACTTCTGTATGGCCATATTAATGCACTTTGTAATGTACATTGTGCATTAAATATGAGCCATACAGAAGTTATTCACTTACCTGCTCCGTTGCTGGCGTCCCCGTCGCCATGGATCCGTCTAATTCTGATGTCTTCTGGCGTTTTTCGACGCGCTTGCGCAGTCCGTGCTTCTGGCTGGTGAATGGGGCCGCTCGTGCCGGAGAGCTGGTCACCGCGTCGTCATTGTAGCTCCGCCCCGTCACGTGTGCCGATTCCAGCCTATCAGGAGGCTGGAATCGGCAATGGAACGCACAGAGCCCATGGTGCACCATGGGAGAAGACCCGCGGTGCACCATGGGAGACAACCGCAGCGCATCCCTGGGAAAGGACCGGCGGCCATCTTAGGGAGAAGATTTTTATAACTCCATATTTCGTCGGATCGGTGAGTAGCAAGCGGTTTAAAAATTGCTATTTTATGCCAGGGGGGTGACGGGGGGAATGGGGTAAGGTAAAATTTTGAGGTTTGCCGCGAGACAACCCCTTTAATGCTATGACGTAACATCATACTGCAGGAGCCATCAAAGCATCACAAATTCATGTTCCCTATGGGGATTAAAAAAATTTTAAAAAAAGCTATATAAATTTGGTATCGTAGTCACCATACTGACCCGTAGAATAAAGTTATCATGTCATTTTTGCTGCAGTGTGTAAGCTGTAGAAACAAGACCACACCAAAGATGGCAAAATTTAGTTTTTTTTCCCCACTTTATTTCACTTAGAATTTTTTTAACGTTTTTCAGCGCATTAAATAGTGGCTTCGAAAAATACGACTTGTCCCGCAGAAAACAAGCCCAAGATATCTAAGTTGAGCATAAATAGGAGTTAGGATTTTCTAAAAGGGTTGAAGAGAAAACGTAAATGGGAGGGGGGGGGGCGGTCCTTAAGGTGTTAAAGCAAAATTGTGTTCTAGTAAAATTGTATAGGGAATGGTAAAACATAAACTGCTTTTACCATCTTAAAAAGTGTTAGCATATTGCTAGGATATGTTATCGCCCAGCATATGGAGCCCCGACCGATCCTTTAACACAGCCGCATACACCAAGTATGAAACTGGCTTGCGGGCCAGCTTCCTACCTTCGGGCCTTCGCACCATTGCATGTGGTACGTGTACGTAATAACATTTTCAGTGGCCCCTGATGCTAAATGCCTTCATCCAGTTGATATATAGTAGAAGCTTGGCGTACCCGTCTCTGCCTCCATACCTTGTGGGTTAGAACCTGAGCATCACTGTCTCCTGCATTACATACCAGATGCACAGAGGGATTGGGGGGGTGAATTAATTAATGTGTCCGTCACCGACCTGACAGCAGAATCCCGTATTTTAAAGATTGAAGGTAATCTCATCCTTCTGAGTGTAAACACCGAGTCATTGGAAATCTATAACCGGACAAAACATCCTTGAATTTGTTTTGTGAGCAGAAAAATAATCTGCGTCCGGTCGGGAAAATATTTAGGAGCCGCAGGGTTGTCAGTCCTTGTATTGATCCCTGCACGAGGACACATTATTTAGGATCGTGTCGTAAAAATGCATCTTCTAAATAAGTGATCTCCGTTCTGTAGCTGCTGCAGAACTACAACTACTAGCATGCCCAGACAGCCTGTGGGTGGCAGTAATTGGCTTTTAAGACCAGATCTGGTATATTAAGTGTTACTAAAAACCGTCTGATATGTCATAGTGACATCAGATATTCTGATTGAAATGGGTTTGGGTGCTGAGACCCCCTCCCCTACCCCCATCACTAAAAGGAACACTTATCCAAGTGCTGTCCATTAGTCCATCATTGTAAGCGGTGTAAGGACTTCATAGACTTTCTGTGGAACCCGTTCATCGCTCCCAGCATTGATGGAAACGTCTGAACGTGCAGATGAGTACTTCTGCTTTTTTGTCAGCAGCACCCGGACCCCACTGATCAAAATTTGACATGTCAGAAGTTTTTAAAAAGTTTACATAAACTTCTTCTTAAACTGCAGAGTCTTACAGCGTGAGATGCATATTGGACACAGTGATCTGTCTGCTGAGGCTGGCTGACGACACATCTTCTCATGCCAGTTATAGGGAGATAAGACCTGTTACAGTTGGGTCTATGTAGTTTTTTTTTTTTTTCGCCTCTAGTCCTCCTTTGCCCGCAATCCTCCATTTACTTTCCGAGGCCTATACTAGTCAACTAAGTGTACAGTTTCCACCACTCTGAGTCAATCAAACGTCAGTTCAGCCGCTAATGCCGAGTGGTAGACAGCCCACATGGCACCTGACTAGTATTAGGCTTGGACAAAAATGGGAGCAATTGTGGGCAAATGGGGAGAAGTGAAATAAACTATCGCAGGAATCGCGAGTAGCCTGCTGTAAAGTTATGTGGCTCCCCTTGTCAGAGGATGGGACTGTTCCTCTTTAGGGCTCATTCAGACAAGCGTGTTTTTTCTCCACACGTGCAATGGATTTCACATTGGGTCTATTCACGGATCTGTCTGGGTGCAAAGGTCCGAGTGGGGAAAATGTAGCTTAGACTCTTGTGTTCAGATGACTCGGGTGAGGCTAGCCCATTGAACATCAACCGATCTGTGAAATATGTGCAGCACATGGATGCCGTCTGTGTGCGGTGTGTTCTTTAGGCCGGTTTCACACGGGCAACAAAATCGCACAATTTTCTCCTGATTCGACAACGCTACAAATCGCATGTGTGTGTGAAGCCCCTGCTTTACGATGGGTTCCTTCACCATAGCGATGTTTTGTAGGCTGCGACATTGCGCGTCAAAAAAAATCGCAGGTTGCTAGAGATGTTTGCGACTTGCGATGTTTTGTAGTCCATGTTTCCCTACGGAGCCTTCATCTCTATTGCATTGCACAAAAACGCGGTTTTCATGCAGTGCGATGCAACTTTTACAGTAGGAAATCCTACTGTAAACGCCCTAAAATAAGCCCTAGCTGCATTAAAAAAAAAAAAAAAAATCACCTAACAGCCGCTGTCAGCTCCGCATGGACCACCACTGCGATTTTTCTTGCGTCAATATCGCGTCTCCCATGTGAAACAGGCCTTATACGCAGATGCAACATGGACTGCTCATATGAGTAAGCCATTAACCCTTTCCAATCCACTGTCTGACGTCTGAAGACATTATGATTTAAGACTGTACAGCTCCAATGTTGAAAGACGTCCGTCGGGGTTCTCTTACTGTATATTGCCAGCCTCTCTGCTGTGTCACCTCATGCAGTATTGGCGTTAGCCAGCAGATAGCGCTGTTGTATAACGACAGAAAAAGTGTAAGCGCCCTAGAAAAAACAGGATACAAAATGGATTGGAAAGGGTTAATGGCAGGCCATGGCAAAAATCTTCTCGTGGCTCCAGTGTTCGCCTGGTGCTTCCTCCCTCACACTCGTATAGTTGTGGACCGGGGGTTCAAAGAGAGGGGATAATCTGGGCTGCGGGTTCTGTCCTCTTGGTGAGCCCCATTCATTGCTACAGTCCCTGCCTCTGGTACCTACCCGTGGAGGGTAATTGGTGAATTGTGTATTTTCGTCTGCATTTCTTCCTTGTTTTGTAGTAGTCCGTGTCAGTTTTTCAATGTATTCTTGTCTGTCTTGTTCAGCTCCACCCATGAGAAGAAAAGCAGAACCAACTTGGTGATGAAGCAGGGCAGATTCTACCTGAAGCACAACACCTTATCAGAGGATATTCCCATCGCCATTATATTCAAGGTGGGTTCAGGAGTTGCTGATCCGTCCAGCTGCATGCCATGCATTCCAATAAAATCTTATCATTTTTTGCATATAGCGCCATCCTGTTCCGTGACGCTGTACAGCAACGTTGTCCAACCCGCGGCCCAGGATGGCTTTGAATGCGTCCCAAAGGAAGGGGATGGGGGGGGCTGTGAACTTCTACTAACGGGCAGGCTCGTACTGATGATACGGCAGCGGGCGGCACTGTCTGACTCAGTCACTCCGGGTCTAGCATGTAGTGGCGATTCTCCTTCCTGCCCTCTTGAGTGCTGACCACTCCTATTCAGTAATGCGATGAGGACGAGAGATAGTGGTCCCATCGTGGTCAGCCGACACAGTCTCCCCCTCCCCTGGTAACAGAAATGGACCCGTGGCCATGATTGCATGTGAGCTTGGACAGGGTGCCGTGTCCGGGCGTGCTTGCAGAAGCAGTCACTGACTCCGGCCTGCGGTCAATATAGCCTGGGGTTGTTTGAAGGATTATGGGGGTTGTTTGGAGGACTATTCCCCACATCCTTACTGTTTCTGTATTTAATGTGCGGCCCAAAACAACTCTTCTTTTTCTAAAGTAGCCCAGAGACGGCAAAAGGTTGGCCATCCCTGCGGTACATTGTGGTAGAAAGCGGGGTTAATGATGCAGTACAACATCGACATCCCAAAGTATGGCCGTGATATGTCAGAGAATACTCTTATTATTGAGTAACACTGTTTACAGGGTGACACCCTAAGGCCTCATGTCCACGGTAAAAATAAGATTTAAAATCCACAGCGTTTTTCCCGCACGCGAATCCGTGCCCCATAGGGATTCATTGGACACCCGCAGGTAGTTAAATAACCACGGATGTCATTTTCTCCTTGAGGCGCGGATTGCGTCTGCGGGGGAAAAGAACGCGGCATGCTCCATTTTATATGCCTTAGTGCGGGTCTCCCGCGCGGACGGCTCCCGCAGGCTTCTATTGAAGCCTATGGAAACCGTCCGGATCCACGGCACACCCGCGCCTCAATTTCTGCTCTCTGCGCGCGGGAGAGCAGGAGTTCGAAAAAAAATGGAGTGCCCGGTGCATGCACGCGGCACGCTGCCGGCATGCCGAGCACATCCACCGGGCCGAAGAAAAAGATACGGCAGCTCTGCAGCGTCCGGACAGGTGAGTAGATTCTTCTTTTTAGCTTCATGTCCCTGGAAAAAGGAGGGACCCGCTGCGGGATTCTGCATGAAGAATCCGCACGGGCCTGATTTTCCCCGTGGACATGAGGCCTAAGGGGGTTGTAAACTACTGATTACTTATTCTCAGGATAGCTCATTATTGCTAGCTTTGTAGGGTCTGTCGATAAGGACCTGTGCTTGTGGCTGATTTTTGCAGGAAGTGGACTGCTCCGTTCCCACTGCAGTGGCCTGACTTGGTATTGTATGCCATGCTTCCGCTCACTGCAGTGGCCTGACTCGGTATTGTATGCCATGCTTCCGCTCACTGCAGTGGCCTGACTCGGTATTGTATGCTATGCTTCCGCTCACTGCAGTGGCCTGACTTGGTGTTGTATGCCATGCTTCTGCTCACCGCAGTGGCCTGACTTGGTGTTGTATGCCATGCTTCTGCTCACCGCAGTGGCCTGACTTGGTATTGTATGCCATGCTTCCGCTCACTGCAGTGGCCTGACTTGGTGTTGTATGCCATGCTTCCGCTCACTGCAGTGGCCTGACTTGGTGTTGTATGCCATGCTTCCGCTCACTGCAGTGGCCTGACTTGGTGTTGTATGCCATGCTTCCGCTCACTGCAGTGGCCTGGCTTGGTATTGTATGCCATGCTTCCGCTCATTGCAGTGGCCTGACTCTGTATTGTATGCCATGCTTCCGCTCACTGCAGTGGCCTGACTCTGTATTGTATGCCATGCTTCCGCTCCCTGCAGTGGCCTGACTTGGTATTGTATGCCATGCTTCCGCTCATTGCAGTGGCCTAACTCTGTATTGTATGCCATGCTTCCGCTCACTGCAGTGGCCTGACTTGGTATTGTATGCCATGCTTCCGCTCACTGCAGTGGCCTGACTTGGTATTGTATGCCATGCTTCCGCTCACTGCAGTGGCCTGACTTGGTATTATATGCCGTGCTTCCGCTCACTGCAGTGGCCTGACTCGGTATTGTATGCCATACTTCCGCTCACCGCAGTGGCCTGACTCGGTATTGTATGCCATGCTTCCGCTCACTGCAGTGGCCTGACTCGGTATTGTATGCCATGCTTCCGCTCACTGCAGTGGCCTGACTCGGTATTGTATGCCATGCTTCTGCTCACTGCAGTGGCCTGACTCGGTATTGTATGCCATGCTTCCGCTCACTGCAGTGGCCTGACTCGGTATTGTATGCCATGCTTCCGCTCACTGCAGTGGCCTGACTCGGTATTGTATGCCATGCTTCCGCTCACTGCAGTGGCCTGACTTGGTATTGTATGCCATGCTTCCGCTCACTGCAGTGGCCTGACTCGGTATTGTATGCCATGCTTCCGCTCACTGCAGTGGCTGACTCGGTATTGTATGCCATGCTTCCGCTCACTGCAGTGGCTGACTCGGTATTGTATGCCATGCTTCCGCTCACTGCAGTGGCCTGACTTGGTATTGTATGCCGTGCTTCCGCTCACTGCAGTGGCCTGACTTGGTATTGTATGCCATGCTTCCGCTCACTGCAGTGGCCTGACTTGGTATTGTATGCCGTGCTTCCGCTCACTGCAGTGGCCTGACTTGGTATTGTATGCCATGCTTCCGCTCACTGCAGTGGCCTGACTTGGTATTGTATGCCATGCTTCCGCTCACTGCAGTGGCCTGACTCGGTATTGTATGCCATGCCTCCGCTCACTGCAGTGGCCTGACTCGGTATTGTATGCCATGCTTCCGCTCACCGCAGTGGCCTGACTCGGTATTGTATGCCATGCTTCCGCTCACTGCAGTGGGACCACCGGAGATTGTTGAGTGCTTGAACTTGGCTGTCTCCAGCAGTCACCATTGAAGTTAACGGAGTGGTGGGATGCATGCATGGCCGCTGCTGTCAAAAATGTAGGTATATGTTGGGAGTCCAAGCAGTCAGATGCCCACCAATCAGTAAGTCATCCCCTGTCCTGTACTGCAGCGCATTACCTCTTTTCATTAATACTACAAGCCTTGGCAGACCTGGAGGCCACTTGCATCGTAACCCATCGTTCCTCTGCGAATGCATGGCAGACGGCCGATGAGGTCACAGAGGGAGCTCCCTCTGTTTATAGCTTCCACCCCGCCATCATTATTGACCTCAGCATATAAGAGGTTAATGGCCAGGGTTAGAATTATCTCTGATCCCTGCGATTGCAGCAGGACCTCAGCTGTCCGTTACAGCCGCCTCCCATTGCAGTTGGCTGGACCTCCGCTCCTGAGCCCACTCCATCTATATGCCATACGTCATTTCCTAGGAACTGCTTCCCTCTGATGACTTACATGTACGGCATGGGGGTGGGAAGGGGTTAAAGCCTGAGTAACTGAAGACAGAGATGGTTAGTACCGCTCTGGGGTGCGTTTATAGGTGGCAGATTTTGGTGCGCATCTGCATCAAAATCTGCACCGTATGGTGAGGCGTTTGCTGATCCCCATCTCTGTTAAAAGGCAGAGCCTTAGACAGCTGTTCGCACTGTTGGCCACTAGAGGGAGTCATTAGCTGTTTGTATTAGAAGATCTTCAAGGCCAGAATTTACACGTTTTCTCGTGTTTTAAATAGTTATTTGATTTTTGAGGCAGAGTATTTGTACATTTCTAAGAATTGGTTGCACTGTTATCCCAATGAGCAGGTGGTCATGCATGAGAAGTAGAGATGAGCGAACGTACTCGTTTAGGGCGATTTCGCAATCGAGCACCGCTTTTTTCGAGTAACTGACTACTCGGGCGAAAAGATTCGGGGGGCGCCGGGGTTGAGCGGGGGGTTGCAGAGGGGAGTGGGGGGGGGGGGAAAGAGAGCTAATTTTAGATACTACGTTGCCCGCCGCTGAAGTTTATGCCCTGGTCAAAAATCTGACTCTTCTCAGCGTCCGTTCCGGTCTCCTATACAACTCTGTGGAAGAGTGTGTGCATAGGACTATGAAAATAGCGGTGGCAACCAGGAAGCGGGTGAGCAAAAAAACCTACAGAACCCTGCTCCGTGTGACCTCGCCTAACAGCACCATTAGGCCTCGTGCATGGGCACGCACGGATTCCAAGTGTGCCCGCAGCCATTGACATTTTAATGGTCATTTTCTTACCTGTCTGGCTGCGTTGCGGGTCCCCTCCGTCCCGGCCAGATCTTCTTTCTCCTGCACGGCAGATGTGCGTGCCGCACGCAGGCGCAGTGCATTTCTTTTTTTCAAATCTGCTTTCCCGCGGATCCGCGTCCTGTCAACAATGACAGCTGTGGCTGCGCCGTGGATCAGACGGCTTCCCTTGACTTTAATGGAAGCCATCCCTGCAGGATCCGCAGATAAGTGGATCGTGCTGCGATTTCTTCCCGTGCGTGCCATCCGCACATCGGAAAAAAAAAATCACATCTGCATGCTTTTTGCTGTCTTCCGGATGCTAATTCATCCCTATTGGCGGCTTGACTCACGGATCTCCCGCGCAGGTGACGCAAATCAAATCCGCCCGTGGACATTGGGCCTTACTTAGCTTATGGTGCTTTAGGTAGGTGACAGGTTCCCTTTTAAAGGGAACATTTGCATTTGGTGGGTTTGTTTCAGATTTTCTGCAGCGACAAGGATTTAAATGCCCCGAACCGCCCTGCTGCCATATAATTGTAGTGGTGCTGTGTGGGTATCGTGGCAGCCTTGAGCCTCCTGAAGGCCCCCAATGTTGCCTGTGGCACATCCTACGAGGCCTGTTAAAAAAAAAAAAAAAAATTATAATGCAATATCCTAGTATTGCATTCTATAGATAATTGATGAAAGGATCGCAAGTTCAAGTCCCCTGTGCAGGACTAAAACAGAAAAAAAGTGGAAATAAGTAAAATAAAGACTTCTTAATTACTACAAAAATTAAATATTAAGCGAAAGAAAATTCTCTAAGAATTTCCAGACGTTGCATCAAAAAAAAAAAAATTGGTAATGCTATGTCTGTAAAAATAGAGTTCTGCAGAATGTGCCCCGCACACGGGAGCATCAGTGAGGCTTGGTCATGAAAGAGTATAAAGTTTAATTCTATATCTAGTCGTTGCACGGTTGGGTTTTGCCGTTCAGCTCTCGGGGTTGGGCCGGGCTCGCATGAACGGATTTGCATTGCGTATGTATAATACGCGGTAAATGGTGTCAACGAAAGTACACTGCGTATCTCTACTGCATATGTTAGGCGTGCAAAAAAAGAACGCAGCATGTTCTATTTTACCGCGTATTGCGCGTATAACAACCATATTATTAATCTTAGGTGTGTTTTAAACGCAATTACATTGTTCATGTTGCTGGGAGGCATGAGAAGGAAATTTAAAAAAAAAAAGAGAAACCAGTAAAACGCTGCGATTTTAGATTTTTTTTTTTTAACCCCTCATTTATCACCCGACGGTCTTGTGAACCCGGCCTTACAATGAATCCCTGCTATATCCATAAGCCATTGAATGGTTGAGAAAATATAGAACAGCTGGGTGGTTGGATATTATGTGCTAAATGAACGTGTTAAACGAGGTATTCTGGCATTCATTCTGCAATTCGAAGATTCCTCCTGCCATACAAACACACAGTATACAGCTTAAGTCAGCGCAATACTGCCACCAAGTGGTCAATTGTTAGGGATAAGTTCTCTATCACAATCTATGGTTTAGGCCTCATGTCCACGGGGAAATGTTTATTTTAAATCCGCAACGTTTTTCCCGCACGCGGATCCGCGCCCCATAGGGATGCATTACACACCCGCAGGTAGTTAAATACCGGCGGATGTCATTTTTCCCGTCAGGCGGGGACCCGCGTGCGGGAAAAAAAATGGACATGCTCCATTTTCGTGCGGGTCTCCTGCAGGCTTCTATTGAAGCCTATGGAAGCCGTCCAGATCCGCAGAAGACCTAAAATCAGAATAAAGTCGCCTGCTCCGGATAATGCGGATCTTCCTTCCTTCGTGGCCGGATCTTCTTTCTTTGGCCTGGCGGATGTGCCGGGCGCATGTGCGCGGCACGTCGGCGGCGTGCTGAGCACATCTGCCTGGCCGAAGAAAGAAGATCCGGCTGCGAAGGAAGGAACATCCGCATCGTCCGGAGCAGGTGAGTTTATTCTTATTTTTAGGCCTCATGTCCGCGGGCTCAGATAGAATCCGCAGTGGGCCTCATTTTCCCCGTTGACATGAGGCCGTAGTGTACAAGTGGGTTAAATCAACCAGGTCAATATATGTATTTGCAGTCTTTACAGCCTCCGATAAATAATTGATAGCCACATATTGTAGCTCTGATATGTACAGAGTACTATGCACAATGCAGATGGACAGGTCATAACATCATACAGTGATGAAGTTGAGGGTTATTACACTGATCTGCAGGCTCCTAATCATGGGGCCTCTATCTCCTTAGTCTGCGGCCGCCATCTGATAATCATCCTTATTTTTTAGTTGCTTCACAGTTGTTAATCCTTTTATCCATGTAATGGATGAAGTCCCTTTTGCACCGCCGATGATCGGGCATGAGTGATTGTTTCCCCATCATCAGTCGTCTAAGAGGGACGACAAATAAGCAAACGCTCAGTCATTGTGTCTTCTATGTCAGCATAAAATCGCTGGCTGGTCGGTGGCGTTCTGTCGGAGTACATGTGATCGTAGTGACCGCTGGTGTCCCCATACCACCTATAATCTGCCGGCGCTGACTGACGTGCTCGTTGTTGGTCCAAGCCCGTTAGACTATCTACCCCTGTAAAACTGTTTGAGCAAATGTTCGTGTCCAATCATTGGTTAATGAAAAAGGGCCTTTACTGGTGAACTTCTATTGGGCATGCCCTTATACATGGGGATTGTGAATTGGGGGATCAGGAGAAGACTTTATTGGGGGGTCTTGGGTGAGGAAACCATCTCGCCTTTCTTCATTAGCTCCTATATAAGCAATCTAAGTAGATCTAGTTTACCTTTTTGCCCACATATCTACATATTTAACCCATTAAGGACCAAGCGCCGTCTTTTGAGCGATTCTGTCTAAATGCAGGGACATCGTGCAGTTTTCGTCCACAAGTCGTTGATCGCTGAATTCTAGCTTGCTGTAATTGAGCGATCAGCCGTTATCAGCAGAGTAGGCTGTTATCACAGCAGGCTCTGCTGATAAGATTCTCTGTGCCTGTGTCCTCCTGTGAATTCACAGCAGAGACACTGGCAGTCAGAGCAGAGAAGAATACAGCTGTTTGTTTATGCAAAACAGCTGTATTCTTCTATTAGTGGCCACAGCTGTGTCCTGCCCCATTTGCATATTCTATAGTAGCTAATTAGCTACTGTAAAGTATGCAAAGATCGCTCAAATCTGTCACTTCAACTATCATTTGAGCGATCATCTCTCAGTGTAAATGGGGCTTTAGTGATGGCTGATAACCTGGAGGAGAAGGCAGGAGGGGTTTTTAACCCTTTCTGTCTTTTCCTTCCCCGATTACGCAGTGCTCAATGAGCACTGTGTATGGAAAAGTGGAAGTGTAACTTACACTACGGGAGCCCCGGGGGTAATGTGAGCGCCGGGGTTCCCTGCTGCAGCAGAGCGTGAGGGTCATATTAGACCCTGACCAGCTCTGCCAGTGACTAATGTCACTACAGGGGGATGTCTTTCCCTGTAACTGGGGATCCTATGGATGCCCCAGCTACAGTGGGAAAGTGTCAAATAAATAAAAAAAACATGTGAATGTCCCCCAGAGGTCTTATATGACGTCATGGGGACATAGATAGTAAAAAAATATAATTCCATACACAAGTAAAACAAAATGACAGAATAAAACAACAATATATACATAAGAAAGAAAATAACCCCAAACCGTCGCCATATGCGCCCTATAAACCAAAACCATACATATTATATATCAAAACAACCGAAATAAATAGAGGAACCCATTCCTGTACTTTTTTGTTTTAGCATAAATATACTAATTAAAAAAAATAACTAATAAATGGTAAAAAAAATCTTTTTGTTTTTTAGCTTTTTACCCCAAGTAAAACTAAAAAACTGGGAAAAAAAGTCAGTGAAAAAGATATTTAAAAAACAGCCCTATATGTCACGGGAAAAAAAACGCAGCAAAAATAATTTTGGTAGCTAAAGGCACAAAAATAAGGCAGTAAAACCGCCACATGGGTAAAATCCCTAAAAAGTGTCTGGTCCTTAAGGTACAAAACCGCCTGGACCTTAAGGGGTTAAGCCACCCCTTCCATGTTTTCTGAAAGACAGGTAACCTGTTATTCCTTATTGCTAGGTCTGCCTGCACACAAACAGATTTATTGCGGATCCGTGGTGCAGACGCCCGCTGTGGATTCCGCAGCAAATACCGCCCGTAGCATGCTATAGAAAAACCCTTTTTCTTGCACACTGCAATTGGTGGAGGAAAAGTCACGGCATGCTCCAGTCTTGTGCAAATTTTGAATGAGCAGCTTCCATTGAAGTTGATGGAAGCCGAACGACCAGTCGTCTGTCCGCAGTTAACATTGCGGATAGGTTGCCGCTTACGTGTCATCACGTAGTGATGGCGCATGGAGAAAAAATCCGTAATGCGCATGTCCGACGGCGAGCCGTGCAGACCATCTGCAGTGCAGATGAAAAGGCGAAAAGGCAGGTACACGCGGCCGCCGCTCCTGTCGAGGTCAGATTCTGCTGCGGTATACCACATGCGGAATCCGACTCTGCTGTGTGCAGACAGCCTAAGGCCTCATGTCCACGGGCTTAAAATCTGCAGCGTTTCTCCTCCATGTGTGATCCGTGCCCCATAGGGATGCATTGGACACCCGCAGGTAGTTAAATACCTGCGGATGTAATTTTTCCCGTCAGGTGCGGATCCGCGTGCGGGAAAAAAAATGCACATTCTCCACTTTTAGTGCGGGTCTCCCGCAGGCTTCCATTGAAGGCCTATGGAAGCTGTCAGGATCTGCGGGAGACCCGTACCAGAAATAAACTCACCTGCTCCGGACGCTGCGGTTCTTCCCTTCTTCGCAGCCGGATCTTCTTTCTTCGGCCCGGCGGATGTGCTTGGCACGTCGCCGGCGTGCTGAGCACATCTGCCAGGCCGAAGAAAGAAGATCCGGCCGCGAAGGAAGGAAGATCTGCATCGTCCGGAGCAGGTGAGTTTATTCTGATTTTTAGCCTCAGGTCCGCGGGGCAGGAGGGACCCGCTACGGATTCTACATGAAGAATCCACGGCGGGCCTGATTTTCCCCGTGAGTAGGATATGAGCCGTGAGAATCCTAACTTCCTTTGGAATTCGTTCTATGCTCAGAAGTAGCACTGCTAGTTGTGGATTTGGGGATATATAGAACCCTGTTAGTCTATGTATTAACGTTGCCTTCCATGAAGGGACAACTACTCGACATTCCCAGAAAATATGGATTAGGGAACTCAATCTAGCACAGCCCCTCCAACACGTCCGGGGAATAGCCTGGCCAGTCTATTGGGATAGTACCATCCTGTAACCACTTTAAAGGGGACTTTCAGTAGATTAGCCTCTTTGGGCCCAAGAAGGCTCTTGTCCGCGGTTCCGGTGTAAAGTAAGAAAGTGAAAGTTTTACAATACATTAAATGTACACAAAAATGGTATCAATAAAAACTACAGTTTGCCGTGCAAAAAAATAATTCCTCTGTAGAGCCATGTCAATGGGAAAAAAAAGTTATGGCTTTTGAAAGTCGAGATGAAAATCCCCAAAATATTGCTTAAGGGGTTAACCCATCCAATCCACTGTCTGACGTCTAAAGACATTCTGATTGAAGGGTGTACAGCTCCGATGTCGGAAGACATCCGGCAGGGTATTCTTACTGTATATTACTGGCTGCTCTGTTGTCGGGGGCCTCTCCAGCATGTCCCATACCGCAGTACTGGCTCTAGCCAGCAGATGGCAACATTGTATAATGGCAGAAAGAGAAAGCCCCCTAGGAAACCCTGAATCCAAAATTGGATTGCAAAGGGTTAAAGGGAACCTGTCCTCTCCGAACAGAGCCATAAATTAACTTATGGTGCTTTATGGGGAGGTAGCTGGGGGATGTATTTTTTATATTAACCTGCGCCCTGATTTCCTCACTGTCGCCTGCTGAAGCTTACAAGCCGTCTGAAGATCTCTTTTCATATCATTGTGCATGCGTTCTCCTATAGAAAAACAACCTGTTTCGGCGCGGGACAACCCCTTTAAGAGTTAGATTTTTGTGCCATTCTGGGACTTCACCAAGGGACAACGCAGGCAAGTATAAAAAATACAACCAGCGGCTCCCAAAACAGCACCGTAGATGAGTTTATGGTGCTGTTCAGAGGTGACTGATTCCCTTTAAGGCCGCTTAGAGATGAGAGAGAATTTTTACTCCCGCTTTGATCTATGTTTTATGGACTGTAATATGGAGGTAAAGTAAATTGATGTAACTATTCGCTGTATTTTACATAGCCGTGTTTTAACTCTTTGCAATCCAATTTTGGATTCCGGGTTTTCTAGGGGGGGCTTTCTCTTTCTACCATGGCGCCACTGCTGGCTAGAGCCAGTACTGCGGTATGTGACATGGTGGAGAGGCCCCCGACAACAGAGCGGCCAGTAATCTACAGTAAGAATACCCTGCTGGACGTCTTCCGACATCAGAGCTGTACAGCCTTCAATCAGAATGTCTTCAGACGTCAGACAGTGGATTGGAAAGGGTTAAAAATGCAGAATGTGCTAAATTTGTCTGTTTTCGCCTCCATTTTTGTATTCATTGGTATTTTCTATTGGGCAAATACAGATCCTTATTTAGCCAGTAGAGAATAAAGCAAGGTCCGCAAATACAGATCCACCAGTGATGAAATGCTGATGACTTAGGCCGCCTGAACACGAGCGGAAATTCCGCGGCGGGATTTCCTGCGGAATTTCCGCTGCTGGAAGCCTGCATAGAATTGCGTTAACAAACACAATCCTATGCAGACAGCCGCGATTTGGCCGCACGAAATATCGCTCGGCAAACAAATCGCGGCATGCTCTATTGTGAGCCCTGCACAGAAATGTCACCCGCCACTGGCTCCGGTCTGCGCATGCATCGGCTGCCCGGCAAGCCGGCACATCAAACAGCCGGAGCCGGCGGGCGCAGGTGAGTACGCGCTGGTCCCTGCAGGCGCGCGGGTCGGGTCCCGCGGCGAGAATTCTCGCCGCCGGATCCGACCCGCCCGTCTGCAGGCGGCCTTACAGTTAAAATTTAATCTGCAACATGTCTGTATCACGGACGTGTGACTTCATGTTTGTCTATAAGGCGGCCTGCAGACGAGCGGGTCGGATCCGGCGGCGAGAATCTCACCGCGGGACCCGACCCGAGAGCCTGCAGTGACGAGCGCGTACTCGCCCGCGCCTGGCGGCCCCAGCTCTTTCATGTGCAGCCGGAGCTGGCGCAGACTGGAGCTGGCGGCCGGGTGAGTGACGTTTCTGTGCGAGGCTCTGCGAGCCCCGCACAGAAATAGGACGTGCCGCGGTTTGTTTGCCGCGCGACATTTCGCGCGGCCAAACCGCGGCCGTCATCATAGGAGTGCGTATTGTAATGCACTCCTATGCAGGCTTTCAGTGGCGGAAATCCCGCGGGAAATACCGCTGCGGGATTTCCGCCCGTGTGCAGGCGGCCTAAGGGAGATGGAACAATACCTCTGCAGCGCCACCTATTGGATGGCAGAATTCCTACAAATCAATTCCTGACTAGGGATGAGCGAGCATACTCGGAAAAGCACTACTCGCTCGAGTAATTTGCTTTATCCGAGTATCGCTGTGCTCGTCCCTGAAGATTCGGGTGCTGCTGCAGCTGACAGGTGAGTCGCAGCGGGGAGCAGGGGAGAGCGGGCGGGAGAGAGGGAGAGAAAGATCTCCCCTCCGTTCCTCCCCGCTCTCCCCTGCAGCTCCCCGCTCCGTGTCGGCACCCGAATCTTCAGGGACGAGCACAGCGATACTCGGATAAAGCAAATTACTCGAGCGAGTAGTGCTTTTCCGAGTACGCTCGCTCATCCCTATTCCTGACCCTTTATACAGGTCTTTACAGCAATGATTGGGAATTGTTCCTTCGCCCTTGTTTTCAATTCCCAGTCGTTGCTTTAAAGACCTGTATAAAGGGTCAGAAATTGATTTGGAGGAATGCTGCCATCCAATAGGTGGCGCTGTAGAGCTATTGTCCCATCTCCCTTTGCATATTACCCAGAGGAGCATGGATGGCCCTATAAGTCTTCTCACTCACCTTCTTAGTGCTCTCCCTAAGGAGTGATGCTACCCCTACCGACATATATACTCGTCTGAAACCTATTCATTCTATCAATAGAAGTACTCAACTGGTGAACCGGAGTACGAACCTGAAGTGCGGGCGCTAGCCGGCCAGTCCCTGGGGATATATTTTACTATAAATGTCGAGTGACTAAATGTGTGCCCACCTCTCCATTGTTGGGTGGCACCGCCAATAGCTGAGCCATGGCATTGGTCTCTCTCATGTGTAAAACTTCATCAGATAAAAAATAAAGTATGCTTTTTTTAAATTTTTTATTTATTTTTTTTGTAACGGCCTTCAAGAACAATTTTAGTTTGTCTTAGAAGTAATTTCTGTGGGAAGGGTCTGTAAGATGCAGAGCTTTAGGTCTGGGAGTGTTTGCCAGCTGTACGTGCTCCCTACACTTAGAGAGGCTTTAAATCATCTGGTCCGGTCCTCCCCTCTTGTGATCAGTCAGTGCCATACACTAAAGAGACCACAGGCACCGCTCTTGATCTTCCGTAAATGGTTTTGATCACGGCTACTCCTGGCTGCCTGGTATGTTCAGCACACATGGGGAGAAGGAGGCTTATTTCACTCTTATTCTTTGCTTAATACCATAAAAGCAATGCAGATTAAGCATCCAATACAGAGCAATCATCCAACTGGCTCCTATTAAGCCCAGAGCACAAGTCTCCGTATGGTCGGCTCTCTCCACGCTGATGTATATGACCACATGTGAATCGATATTCCACGTTTTATGTCTCCATGATAAGAAGACCCGTCCTTGTTATCAGTGCTCTAAGCATGAACAGAGCCTTCGTTGGAATCCCCTTACATAGGTTTCCCAGTTCTGGAACCATTTTCCATGTAGCGGTTCATTGTGAGATATTCACCGAATGGCCACTTTTTTAGAGACCCCCGCTCTTTCACAATTAGAGCTTTCCTTTATGTAAATTATACCGGTGATCCCGGAGTGCAGCATAGAATCACAAAGCAAGTTTCAGCGTGAATCCACGTTAGATTGCAAATAACAGCGATCGGAGGAGACACAAATTAGATATTAGAAAAAGCATTCTGACAGTGAGGGTGATCAATGAGTGGAACAGGTTGCCACAGGAGGTGGTGAGTTCTCCTTCAATGGAACAAAGGCTGGACAGACATCTGTCTGGGATGATTTAGTGATCCTGCACTGAGTGGGTGTTGGACCCGATGACCCTGGAGGTCCCTTCTAACTCTACCATTCTATGACTTTCAATGAGGCCTGGTCATCAGTACTAGAGTAGCCGGGTCCGGGATTTTACTGCCAACCTTGTGGGGTTTTCTCATGCAACGGTGTGTCGAGTATACCGAGAACGCCGTGGTGGAGGGAGACAATCCAGTGAAAGGGGATCCTGTGGAAAGGGGTCGGAGGACGATGTCAAGAATAGTTGTGACAAACCGCTGGTGCACATCAAGTAGATTGCAATGGAATACAACTCCAGTGCTCCAACTACATTTCCAAATGTACGACTTGATGTTCATTAGCACAAATGGGGCTTTAGCAGCGGACTACCGGTTACTTCAGCATTGCTGTCTCGGAGTAACCGGAAGGCGATACTCCAGTGAACAGAAGAACACAAAAATGGGATCACTGAGCAGTGGAAAAACATGACCTGGTCAGATGGATCCAGATTTCTGTTGGCCCATGCTGATGGGAGGTCAGAATTTGGCACAAGCAGCCTGAATCGATGAACCCTTCATGGCACATGTCAACACTGGAGGTGGAGTAGTGGTGGGGACTGTTGTTTGTTTGGTCCTCTGGACGGCCCGTGACGAACTTCTGTGCTTCTGAAATCCGAAGGCGGTCCAGTGTACTACAAGCTGTCTCTAATAACATATCATTCAGTGTATATTTCTCACACAATACTGGCATTCAATGTCCAAACCATACCATGCTTAAATATAGTATTCAGATATTTGGGGGGTTTCATTTTTAAATTTAGGGTAGTTCTCGGGGGCCTTAGGCAGTTGCCTAGTTTGCCACCCACTGACACTTTTCATTATACCCGGTAATTGGTCATGTGAATAAAAAATGGAAGGTGCCTTTTAGTTATTAGAGCTTAGGAATGAAGTGGCGGGGGTCATACAACCGGGGGGGCACCCGACTTCTGCCAAGCACATTGGCCACATCATTAGTTTCTAGATCCCACCATTGTAATATAACGCTTGGTGTATTCACCTTTCCCAACAACAAGCAAAACTCCCCAGATTCCGGAGAACTGCAAAAAGTCATTTTCTCCTTGTTCCTTTTACTGCCGCACTTATGTTCACATGCCATAGCATTTAACCTCCGGCACTAAAACTGATAGAAAATCGCTTTTAATGGCTCGTTCAGGTTCTACTATTGTGCAGCCGACTTTGCCAGATGGCTGGATTTTACACGTGAGTCAAATAAGTGCCTGAAAGTAATTCCAGCGAGCGGCGCGGCGTGCACAAATGTCACGGGGCGAGCGTGACCACGAATGACGGGTTTGACTTTCTTCCGGTAGGCAATGGGTGTCGAAAGTGACCAAGAAATTGTACAAATGATCGGAACTGAAGAACATGTGATGGCGGCTTTTGGGCCCAGCTTGGAGGAGTGCCAGAAAGCACAGATCTTCACCCAGATGCAGGTGGGATTTTTATTTTATATGCAGGTCAATACACCTTGCTTTTTCTTTTTAGGGCTTTTTTTTCTGTTCGTGTTTTTAATATTGACTTCTTTATGTAATTTTATGGCGCTGCTATGCAGCCTGTAATACAAAGCATAACAAGGTAAAGAGAGAGAGAGCCCTAATTATGAGGCTCTTACATCAGGCTTAACACTAAATAAAGTTTTATTGTTTTGTATTTCTCCCCCTTTTTGATGTGACCCGGTCGAATAGCCTCAATTCTACATGTGTTTTTAGTTAAAGCAACAAACTTTTTTTTAATGTTTTTATGGGATTTTTTTTGCTTTTTGCCTTGTAGGTTAATGCAGAGATTTGTTATTTAGTGACATTCGGGTTGACGGTGAATGATGTGTTCACAGCATCTCTGATCTGTACTGTGAAATCCCCCCAGTCTGATGATCTGGTATGCCACATGAAGTGGCAGACTAGCAGACTTCAACCAACAAGTGTGGGGTGTTTCTTGGAGATTAAAAGGCTTTTCCAGGACTGAAGGGAAAAAAAAAAGGATTAGGTTAGGAAATGGTGTAAAATAAAGAAATAGGCCATACTTTCCTCCTTTAACCCCTTAGTGACCAGTCATGCCTGCTTTCACGTCCTGGATATCTAGGTTTTATTCTACAGGGCCGTGAAAACAGGTCGTCCCTGTAGAATAAAGCTGTGGGGTACTGGAGGTAGCCAACAGCTTGGAGCGGTCACGGGGAGCCGCGGTGTGCGGTCCCCGGTCACGTGATTGTGTGAAAGTGTGTTAAAACTTTAACTTTATTTGTTCCAGCAGTTCTGCTAGCCATAACAAAACCGCCTTCAATTTCTCCCCAAATACCCCAATTTGTAGCGACCGCGAGTGTAAATGTGGATGTTGCTAGCCCCCACCTCTGTCTTTTCCAGACAATGGACCCCACAAGTATCCCAGAAATAAAAAAAAAATATTGGGGGAATCGTATTTATGGGTCTACCAGTGTAGTGCACGTACCCCTATATTTGCGTCACTTATGCCCTGACACCCCTTTGAAAAGCTAAGCCATTTCCTTCATCTGTCCCCCCCCAAGAGATGACCCTGCCTATGACAGATTGAGCTTCAAGGGCCGTCTTTCTTCCGCCAGTTCATCCCATCTCAATGGGCCGGGTATAGTGCCAAGTTATATAAGGGGTGTGCGAGGAGCACTACAGGATATACCTGCGATTTCATAATCTTCCCGATTGCCCAGACAGCATTGGCGAAAAAATGGGAAAATTGTTTTGCAGCTCATGGTGGACGTTTTTACTCAAGGGGTACCTTGTATACACGGACAATAACCACACCAGTGTCCCACCATACAAATCCCTTCAGGGGCCTGCGGGGCTGGTTGGAATGGGGGCATGGGGCAATTAAATCAGGTATCCCTCCTCCTCCCATGCTTTTTTGGGGGGTATTTCTTGATCTCAGCGGCGGGGACGGGGTGTAAAAAGTGGCGCTCTGTGAGTCTTCGTAAGCTCACTGAGGTGCGGCGGTCTCGCACAGAAGGCACTCAACAAGCTGCTCCTGGAACTGCAGGAAGGCGAGCGTTCCCGGGGCTTCTTGTAAATCATGTACTACAGGTAGCGATCTGAATAACGCTGGGCTCACACGGCCGGGTGTGGAATTCGCTTGCGGAGGCCTGCAGAGAATCCCAGCTGTGAGCCCGGCCGTGGCGCTGCGTACGGCCGCGTAATGTACTGCGCATATCTGCATACCCACGCAGGTGGTCACGCGCAGTACAGATTTTTCTTTTTGTTTATATTTCCCATGCCGTTGCTTGGCGATGACACGGGTACCCGCAGCCCGTACACAATGTAATTGCGTATGGGCATAATAGGCTCCATGTATTTGATCCATGTATTACCGCAGATCAAACACATGCGGAATCTGCAATTCCTGTCCGGTTGTGTGTGACCAGCCTAAGGTAGATCGCTACCTATATATACCATTTGATAATGGCTATCACGTGACCGGTGACTGCTCATTGTGGCCCTCGGTCACTGCGCCAGGCTCTTGGCTACCTTTACAATGAAGTCAGAAGTGAGCAGCGACTACCCAACAGATGGATTGTCCGTGCAGGGGGTGATGATAGTGAACTTTTTCCTTGGGCTCCATGTTCCTCGGACCTTACAGCTTGTGATGTTTCCTCTGGGGGTAGTTAGAGTCTACATGCCCCCCTTACCACCCGCCATGATCTGTGCCATCCCAGAAGCCATTGCATCAGGCTCCATGTGAGTCCAGTGACAAAGGGACCACATTCATCACCTCTGAGGGGGAAAAAACACTTTAGATGTTGTGCAATAAACTTTGAGTTTCTGTTTCCATTGATGGCAAATTTCTGCATCAGAGTGTCATTAAACAGGAGCTATGGGGGGTTCAAATGAGGAAGATCATTTGCAATAACCCTGTATAGCTTTATGGGGAAATATTCAGTGTAACTTGTAATTTATTTATTTATATCTCTACTCGTTCTAAGCTGAACAGTTCTGTGGGCGGAGCTATCAGTGATAGTCCTACACAGCTGTCAATCACTGATAGCTCCGCCCCCTGGACTGTTCAGCTTGAAATGAGCAGAAATATTTGAACTCCCTATAACTCCCGTTTAATGACATTCTGATGCAGAAATTTGCTATCAATGGAAGCCGAAACTTATAAAACTTTATATCAGTCCGCTCAGCTCCTTCTACTCCATAACATGCTGCCTGTGGTTTGGACAGAGAATTCAAGCTGACAGCTTCTCTTTTAAGGCCCCTTTTAGCTGATAGTTGATCCGTATTTTGTGAATCGCAGCACAGCGCTAATGTAAGTCTATGTATCTATTTACGTGGATGTACTTTTCAGTGCTGTGCTTTAAAAATGCAGCGTGCCCTACGTTTGGCCTTTTTTTTTTTGCCTCCTTTTTAAAAATTTTTAATGATTTGCTTTTCTTGCAATAAGGATGGGGGGTGGATACTTGTGACCTGCACTAACTGATATGTTTTTTTTTTTTTTTCCCCTTAATCCAGGCTTTAAAGTATATTGGTAATAAAGTCAGAAGGCAGAGGATGTGGGGAGGAGCTGGACAGAAAAAGTCCAGAGTGGATGAAGCTCGGGAGCTCTTGGCATCCACCATACTGACTCATGTTCCGGTACGTTGCCTAATACTAAGGACCCTGATGGGTTTGGATCCCTGTCGGGCCGTATTCACACAGTGTCCATACGCTCCAATCCCCAGGAGTCTTATATGACGTCATGGCGGACAAGAATGTTAGAATAAAAAAAACGTTTGCAGAATACGAAAGAAAAAATATATACCGTATTTTTGGCTTTATAAGACGCACTTTTTCCGACTCCAAAGCGGGGGGGAAAAGTTCCTGCGTCTTATAAAGCGAATGTGCCGAAAATTCGTTCCGATCGACATTATTAGCACGATCGCGAATTTAACGCGCGGACACGATTTATTTAGCGCGATTGCGCGTTAAATTCGCGATCGCACGAACAAATGTGCGATCAGTTAGAAGATTTCTCTCCTGTCAAAAAAATAAAAAATATTACTCACCTCCCCCGGCATTCTGCGGCGCTGCTGCAGGCTGTCGCTCCCTCCTGGTCCCCGGCAGAGCATTGCTTTCTGGACGTGGGGCTTGAAATCCCCACCTCCAGAAAGCTAATACTGTGAAGTAACATCATTGAATGGCTGTGATTGGCTAACACACGTGCGCCTTCAGCCAATCACAGCCATTCAATGATGTCATTGAATGGCTGTGATTGGCTGACGGCGTGTGTTAGCCAATCACAGTATTAGCTTTCTGGAGGCGGGGATTTCAAGCCCTGCATCCAGAAAGCAATGCTCTGCCGGGGACCAGGAGGGAGCGACAGCCTGCAGCAGCTCCGCAGAACGCCGGGGGAGGTGAGTAATTATTTTTTTTCCCCTATTCTCCCGCTCTAAAACAGGGGTGCATCTCATAGACCGGTGCGTCTTATAAGGCGAAAAATACGGTACATAAAAAAAAAAATGACCCGACGACACCCACAACCGTCGCCATCTGTTCCCTGTAATCCCAAACTATGTGAATTGTATATTAAAACGTCTGAAACAAAATGAGGAGCCCAGTCCTGTTTTTAATTTACATATTTACGCTAAAATAAACCACTAGAAATTAAAAAAAAAATTTTTTTTTGCTTTTTATCACTAATAAAGCTGAAAAAATGATAGAATAAAATAGCACCATATATCCCTGAAAAAAAAAACACAGGGCAGTAAAACCACCACATGGATAAAATTCCTAAAAAGTGTCCGGTCCTTATGGAGTTAACCCGACAGGTTTTTGATAAAAATTAATTACCTCTGCGGAATATTTTGTTTGGCGCAGCCAAAAATTCATATGGAAATTCTGCACAGCCTATGAACGAGATGGCAGAAACCGCTTTCACATGCATGGATGCAGATTGCTGACAATGCAGATTGTCATCGGACTAGACTTGGAATATGTGCAGATATCTGTGTGTGAACGGGACCCTAAGATGTCCTTAGGGAGTCTGGGGACAGGAGAGAGAATTCTGCAAGATTGTTCTCAGCCTCCTATTGCCCCATTTAGACACAACGATAATCGCTCAAAAGATGTCGCTCAAGTGACTTTTGAGCGATCATCGTTGTGTCATTCATAGCGCAAGATGATCGCCCAAGACGAGCGATCACATTGCACTGCCAGCGGAGGATGCAGAAGACAAGCGGGGTGCTCACACTTGCTTTCTGCATCCAGCTGTTCCCCGCTCGGAGCACCCGGGTGTTATACAGCCGGGCGCTCTGAGTGGAGGATGCAGAAGACAAGCGGGGTGTCTCCGCTTGTCTTCTGCATCCAGGTGTTTTCTGCACAGAGCGCCCGGCTGTTATACAGCCAAGCGCTCCGTGTCGGGTATGGAGTACAGAGCTGGACCGCTCTGTTCTTCGTACCCAGCCCGTTATCGTGGAGCGGGATACAGCTGAAACAATAGTATCAGCTGTATCCTGCTGTGAATCCCTAATGAGCGACGGGATAACAAAAACTGCACGATGTCAGTGCAGTTACACACAACGATTATCGCTCAAAAGACGGCTTTTGAGTGAATTTTGACTAATTTTGAGCGATAATCGTTGAGTCTAAATGGGCCTTAAAACGTAGTAGTGCGGGCCGCAGGGACTCCATGTGGCTCCATACAGCCTCCTTGTACATGAATCCATAGATAACTTAACAAAGGGAATCTGGCTTGCACTTGTGGATGACATTCATTGACTATCCTTCTAGCAGGACTATAACTTTATACTAACCCATTAGTTGTAAAATATAATATAAGACACTTCTTTTTTCTTCATCTGATAGGTGAAGGAATTCAACTTCAGAGCAAAGTGCATCTACACGGCCGTGATGGTCCGCAGGGTGATCCTGGCTCAAGGAGAGAATAAAGTCGATGATCGGGATTATTATGGAAACAAGAGATTGGAGTTGGCAGGACAGGTAGGCGGTCCTCTAGTATGCAGGGCATATACACTGAAAGGCCGTGTTAGGAGAGCCTCCGGCCCTTTTAGGATTGGAGCTTCCCTGTATGAGAATTACCTAGACCCATGACCCCGAAGTGCAATGTAAAATCTCATGACTCGTTTTCTGTGGATCCTTTTCAGCATAAATATACATTAGAAAATTCGGAGATTAAAGCAACTTCCAACGAGTCCTGGCCATCCGTTCTGGACTAGCCAGAGCCAGGATTTCGCCCCTTATTGGGTTTTGTGGTGCAGCAATATGAAGAGTATACAGAGAATGTCATGAACGAGGAAAAAAATACAGTGAAAAGGGATCCAAACAAATCATAGATGAAAGGGGTCAGAGGAGGATGTCAAGAATTGTTATGATGAGCTGCCGATGCAAATTACAGCGGAATACAACACTGGGGCACCAAAAAACATGTCTGAACGCACAACTCTGCCTTCTTTAGCACAAATCTCTTGTGGATTGTGAAGAAGGTCTTAGCTGCAAGGAGCTTGAATCCATGACCCCTTCCTGTCAGATGTGAACAGTTTTTAGGCTGGTGGAGGTGGAGTAAAAGTGTTTCGATAGGTTTACTTGGCACATCTTGGGTCCTCCGATACCTGTGGATGGGCGCCATGATGAATCGCTGCTGATCTGAAGGCCAAATAAAGTTCAAAGCGTTATTAGGTGCGTCTGTATACTTTTTATTTACAATGAATGGCCATTTTATTACAAACGCATGATAGGAAATAAAAGCGTTAAGTGTATATTATCTCCTTCGGCTGTGTGGTTTTACACAATCTTATTCTCTATCAGTAGCCATAGGCTGACAGTGTCATTACAGGGATCTCTCCAATGATCTGTTTTTACCCAGGACTGTAACAAGGGGGCTTCTCTACTTCTACAGAAAAGCAGGTTTCATCACCAACACAGAAGCGGGTTCTTTACTGTAAGAGCAGTGAGACTGTGGAACTCTCTGCCTGAGGACGTGGTGATGGTGAATTCAATAAAAGGGTTTAAGAGGAGCCTGTATCTCTTTCTTGAGCATTACAATATTACTGATTATAGTCACTGATTACTTCAGAACGGTCGGTGATCCGGGGATTATTCCGATTGCCAGATGTGGAGTTGAGAATGATTTTTTTTTCCCTGAGATGAGAAGATTTGGCTTCCACCTCATGGAGGATTTGCTGCAATTCCCCTGCACGGCGAGTGGCCGGGGCACCACTCTGCAGGGAAAGACACTGAGGGGGCTGGAGCATTAAACTAGCACTGCGTCCTTTCAATCTCGGGATCAATGTGAGTCCTATTGGTCAAACACCCACCAATCATAATGTGATGGCATCTTCAAGGTAAACGTTTATCACTAGAGATGAGCGAGCGTACTCACTAAGGCAAACCACTCGAGCGAGTAGTGCCTTATGCGAGTACCTGCCCGCTCGTCTCTAAAGATTCGGGTGCCGGTGGGGAGCGGCGTGGGAGAGCGGGGAGGAACAGGGGGGAGATCTCTCTCTCTCACTCTCTCCCCTCTGCTCACTCCCGCAACCCACCACTCTCCCCCGCCGGCACCCGAATCTTTAGAGATGAGCGGGCAGGTACTCGCATAAGGCACTACTCGCTCAAGTAGTTTGCCTTAGCAAGTACGCTCGCTCATCTCTATTTATCACCTATCCACAGGGTAAGTGATAAGTCTATCTGCTAGGGGTCTCAAACCTCTAAGACCTCCATAATCCTGAGTACGGGGGTCCTCTGTCACCCTTTCCTCGCTCTGGGTGCGCTGCACTCCCTGCAGTGAGGAGGAGATTGACTGGAGTGGCAATTACACATGCACAGACCCCGTTCCATTCATTTCAGTGGGGCTGACAGAAATGGCAAGCTCTGCAATCTCCATCAGCACCTTTGCAGATTATGGAGCAGCGCCGCTCATGCTCAACTGCTGCTCCATTCAATCTCCTCATCTCCCACCAGTGAGGGGGACAAGAACATGGACATAATGTTCTGTTTCACCTGTTAGCGGCTGGAGAAAGACCATAAAAGGTCGAAACGTTGCCTTTTTAACAATGAAACAATAAAGATGTCCTTTTATATTGAAGATTGCTCTATGCACCGTTTATGCTGCCACTTCTTCATTATTTCTATTGAAGTTTTGATAGGGGTACATGTCCATGGCCCCGAAGTTGGCTCTGCATACCACAGTGGGAGTATAAATTTATTCTCCTTCCCCAAAAGAAGATAGGACCTGGGGACTAAGTGTGTGCTGCTGGGAACGTTTATTTGAAGTGAGGGGAGACAAGGAATCTCCATTCTCTGGATCAGTCATGGTCTCCGTGGGGAGCTCCCCACTTATCAGACTTTTATCACTTTTCCTAAGGGTAGATGATAAAAATCTATTTGGGAATACCCCTTTTAATTGTCAAAGGAAAAGTGACAGTTGCCCATTAGATTCCGGGGTGCGCTCTCCACTTTTTATTTTTTTTTTAATTTATTTTTAGGGCGCCCTCTCAAAAATAAAAGAAGCAATCTGATTGGATGCTATACATAACTGCTCTTTTTTTTTTTCTCTTTTGCTCCAGTTTTGATATAATCTTGCCTATTGTCTGAGTGGATTTAATAAGTTTTACGGTCCATTTTATTTTTTTTTTTTTATGGAAACCCTCTTGAATCGTTGCATTTTACGGGCTGGCAGATTGGCGACTCAATTTCCTCATCTCAGCCCATTTCCCTTCTTTATTTCATCGTGTTCCGTACATATTCCCCATTCTCTATGTATAATCTAAACTTGGCAGCTATTTCACAAAGCGGTTTCTTGAGCTTCTCCAGCGAAATGTTCAGTTCCAGCAGAATACATACTGTTGCGAAGAAAGAGGGGAGAAAAACAGTTCTCAATGTGTTCAGATCACTGGAAAAGACGTGTCTGCCAACAATGCCAGGCGTAAGACCGCATTGTATCTACAAAGAAAAGAGAGAATACAAAATGATGTGATTTTTTTCTGCTAATTTCACACCCCATGGGAAAAAGAAGTATGAAATGGGCTCCGGCTTTAGATAACAGATGTGGGACCCGCAAGCCAAACCGATTTTTTTTTTTTTTCATTTGTCACTAGAGGATTGGGGTAGGCCCTTCGCCAGCAGAGGTGTTAGCAAGACCTACCGATTGGAGACTTTATCTCTTCACCTTGCGTCTCCCTCTTCGTAACGTGTTCATTATTCGCGAAGCATTACCCTGTCTCTTTTGTTTCGCTGTATTTTCCTGTGTCTAATGCAGCTTGCTTTGTGAGGACGAGATATGGAGCAGGCCTCGAAATCCACCACCCTGCACGGCAAGGGATTTCTGCCTGGTGACAAAAGAATAGCGCATTGACTTCAGAGATTGCCTAATCCCAGCTGTTCTGATAATGTAATTAAGGCTGCCTAATGTCTTTAATTTTGCAACCGGTCTGTGTGAAAAGGAGAATTTGGCACTCTAAAAGCCTTAGCGCTAAATAGCAATCTCAAGGCACCTAATTAGAATTCTCTGACATTAAGCTAATTGGTGAAACTGTTGCAGCGGCTTAAATTCTTTCATGTTTTTTCTCTCTTTGCTGCCTCCTACTACTGTTGTTGGTGTCTTTGTAAACTGTAATGTCTTTCCGACTAACGTGAATTGAAAAACCGGATGACTGTTAACCTCTGCGGTGCCAGAAAGGTCACTGCGTTACTTTAGATGCTTAATAGGATATTTACATACACACTCATTAGCCATAATATTCAATCTACTTGCTTAATATTGTGTAGACTTCCCCTGTCTGAGCCATTAAGACAGTCAACGCAACGTCTGAAGGGGTTCTGTGGTATCTGGTACAAGACCTTAGCAGCAGATCCGATTTGCCAACCAATGCGTTGCGGCACCTTGGTGTGCCATAAGAAGCTTCTAAGTATTCTGTGAGGGTTTTTAAAATTTTTTCTTTTTTTACTGTGAGTGAAAAAAAGTTTTAACGAAGTGTGCCGCGAGGTGGAAAAAGTTAGGAAACTCTGCTGTAAGTTGTGAGGTTGTGGTCTCCATGGATCGGACTTGTTTTTCCGGCACATCCCTCTGATGGTCAATTGGATGGAGATCTGGGAGATGTTAAGTCTTCACCTTGCTCTTTATTATGTTCCTCATCCATTCCTGGACCATTTTTATGTTCAAAAAGTTTTTTTTGACCAACCGTGGAACAAAGAATGTCATACGTGTCATTATAGTGCAAATTTGCATCAGAGCAGATGGAAGCACAACTCGTAGAGTTGCATTACGAACCCAGGAGAACATGGAAGTCACAAGTTTACACTTACCCTTTAAATCAACAATTCCCATCATTAATTCAACTTATAAACCTGACAAAAGAAAGGGGAGAAGGAAAAGGGATTTGATAAGCTTAGACTCAAATGGTACCAAAGCTAAACCGACTTAAGTAGCCAGAAAGGGAAGCAGATCCTGAGTGATCGAATCCATAACGCCCTGGCTATATCTAACCTACATCCACAGCTGCCATATAGCCAAGTAGCCCCCAATAGGTATTCCGTTCTTCTGCTCTCATCTCCTCAAAATGCATCAATGTTGACAACAGGCCCGTCTCAGAAGTAAGTCCAATGGATGACCTGCCTAGGGAATGGAATGAGGCAATGACATCCCAGTAGAGATGAGCGAGTATACTCGCTAAGGCACATTACTCGAGCGAGTAGTGCCTTAGCCGAGTATCTCCCCGCTCGTCTCTAAAGATTCGGGAGCCAGCAGGGAGCGGCGGGGGAGAGCGGGGAGGGACGGAGGCGAAATCTCTCTCTCCCTCTCTCCCCCCTGCTCCCCCGCTCCCTGCCGCAACTCACCTGTCACCCGCGCCGGCCCCCCAAATCTTTAGAGACGAGCGGGGAGATACTTGGCTAAGGCACTACTCGCTCGAGTAATGTGCCTTAGCGAGTATACTCGCTCATCTCTACATCCCAGCTATGGGGAAGCAGCCCCACCACATATGTAACATAGCATCTCCAACATAAATGAGAAACACGGATGAACCGTTTGTGCAGTTTCTCTGGTGTTTCTGGAGATCACTGCCATGAAGGGGTACACTTGTGCAATATTTAATTAGGTGGTGCCACACTCGCATGAATGGCAGGATACAAGGTTTGCCAGCAGAATATTGCTCAGAGTATCACACTGCCAGCTTGTCGTCTTCCCGTATTGCATCCTGGTGCCGTCTCTTCCTCCTGGGAATTGGTGCATACACCTGGCGTCCACATAATGTAAAAGAAAATGTAACTCATCAGACTGGGCTGCTGCCCTCTTCCATTGCTCCATGGTACAGTTCTGATGCTCGCTTGCCTATTATAGTCGCTTTTGGCATTGGACAGAGGTCACCAATGGGCATTCTGACTAATTTGCAGCTGCGCAGTGCCACCCACAGCAAACTGCGATGCCCTGTGTTATCTGACACGCTTCTATCATCGCCAGCAGGAACTTTTTCTGCAGTTTTTGCTCCAAAAATGGGTCTAGACAAAGTAGCTTTGACTCTCCAATTGCATCCTTAAGCCCTGAGTGCCTTGTCCCTGGTTCACCGGTTGTCCTTCCCTGGACCAGTTTTAGTAGGTAGTAACCACTGCATACCAGAAAACGCCAAACAACACCAAAGATGCTCTGAACCAGTTGTTTACACATCACTATTTGGCTCTCATCTAAGTAGCTCGAATCCTTCCACTTGTCCTGTTTCCACGCCCGACAGATGCCATAGTCACCCGGTAATCAATGTCATCCACTTCTGCTGCCAGTAGTTTTAATGGTATGGTTGATCTCAATCTATCAGCAAATGGATTGCCCGTAGGGAAATAACTCCATCATGGAAGATGTCTTCGATCCCCCTTGGAGTAATGAGGGTCTCTATTCCCCTTCTGTATTGCAGCTGCTATCACTCTTATTTGAAGACTTGTTTAAAAAGTTTAACTCTGAGATGAAGAAGATCGCTGACCAGGTCATTCCCAAGCAGAGAGCCGCTCAGTTCGACGTGGTGAAACACATGCGTCAGGACCAGATCACCAATGGCATGGTTAATGCCATCTCTACGGTAAGAGGAGAGGTTTGCTTCACGATTTATGCCATGAGAGACCTTACACTCTGTAGAGGGGGTGTACAATCCATTAGATGGATTAAGTGGGATTCTGCTCGAAGCAAAAAGGGATTCTTGTTAGATTAACGGACTATACTGGATGCCGATAAATGTTGTAGGTTCTCCGTAGACCTCTACAGGGGTGTCGATGCAGCGAGCGCATAAGAAAAAAGTGGTCACCATTAACATCAAGGCACTTCTGATTTTGATGAACTACTGCACATACAACATTGGTTACGGAGTTCACAGGGATTGTCAAGCGTGCTTACGCTAGTTTGCGTGTTAAAGGGGTTGTCCCGCGCCGAAACGTTTTTTGTTTTTTTTTTCAACTTCCCCCCCCCCGTTCGGCGCGAGACAACCCCGATGCAGGGGTTAAAAAAAAGAACACCGCACAGCGCTTACCTGAATCCCCGCGCTCCGGTGACTTCTTACTTACCGGTTGAAGATGGCCGGCGAGATCTTCTCCCTCCGTGGACCGCAGCTCTTCTGTGCGGTCCATTGCCGATTCCAGCCTCCTGATTGGCTGGAATCGGCACGTGACGGGGCGGAGCTACACGGAGCCCCATTGAGAAGAGAAGAAGACCCGGACTGCGCAAGCGCGTCTAATTTGGCCATTAGACGCCGAAAATTAGACGGGCTCCATGGAAACAAGGACGCTAGCAACGGAACAGGTAAGTGAAAAATTTCTGATAACTTCTGTATGGCTCATAATTAATGCACAATGTACATTACAAAGTGCATTAATATGGCCATACAGAAGTGTATAACCCCACTTGATTTCACGGGACAACCCCTTTAAGTTGTGATCAGTAGGGTACCACTGCTGAAACACCCACTGATCGCCACAATGGAGGGCTGCAGCGCTCACCCGAGCTTTGTGCCTTTTTTGGCTGCCTTCATTGCTTGCCAGCTCCTCTTAACAGATCAAGACAGACTCGGAGGTCTGTAGACATCTTCTATAGACCTCCATGCATCCAACTTCAGCTGTTGAGAGGAGCCAACAGACAATGAAGACCGTCAAAGAGCCATAGAGCTCGGGTGGGCACCGCAGCCCCTTCGGTGTGGCGATCAGCGGTGATCTCAGCAGCTGGACCCCCACTGATCAAAACTTTTCACATATCAGAAGTTTGAAAAAGTAGAGTAACACTGTTAACTCGTGCCATTACAGATAAAAACTTATTTCAACTGCAAGAGTCTCCTTACCAAGTTACTTTTCTGCTGCAGTGCAAAGCTGCGTGTAAAGAATGCTTTGGCACTAAGCCGCTTTTAATTTCTCCGGCGTCAATTATCCAACTGCATTCATTATTCTTTGACGCAGGAGGATGATGTCGTCCACAAGTGTAACATAAACTATCTTCAGCTTCCCCCAAAAGTAAAAATCAAGTGGCGGGGGAAACTGAAAAGAATAGTTTATGCTACACCGGTGAACGACATCATCACTCTAGGCCAAAGAATAATGGGCGCAGTTGGATAATTGATGCCGAAGGAATTAATTGCTGCTGAGCGCCGGTGCACCCCTTGTGTACAGCTGTGCATTGCAGCAGGACGGGGGGAACTTTGTGACTTAAATGCTTTGCTACCTAAATCATATGATTACAAATAAAAACGTATTTCAGGATTAAATTGATTTGTTCCATCTTGAAAACTGAAACAAAATGGAATCAAATGGAAACCATTCTGTTTTTTGAAAACCCATTGAAACCAATGGGGGGAAAACAGAAACGTTTAATTCGATTTGATTTCCGTGTTTTTGAAGTTTCTTTTTTTAATTACTTTTATATAACTTCCAGATATATAAGTGGTAAAGATGATAGACTGAATAAAAAAAACAGATATGGGAGACCAATAGCCAGTTATCCAACTTACTCTGTTAGCCATTAAGCCCACATTTTCGGAAAGACAGATATTTTCACAACATCATCTCAATAGGGGGAGAACTTAGAGCTGGGGGAGTGGGAAGGAAAGGTAAAGGGGGGAAAATGTGTGGGGGGGGGGAGGTGGGGGGGGATAGAAAAGTAAAGGAGTGGACGCAATTAGAAGCTTATCAAACTTGTGGAAAAAAACAAGGTGTTTTGTCAGGTTACAAGGCTAAATTAACTTGAATCACTTAAAGCCTTAATAATTTTATGTGGTTTAGTATTTCTGTGAGTTCTGGAATTCGATCCAATAAAACCATGTTTTCAGAAATTTTACATGTTGCCCATAACCTCTTCATTGGCACGCCCGAACATTTTACGGGATGATTTCCACTGCCCATAGTGACATAGCCTGGAAGATTTCCAGGCTATGTTTCACTATGGGACCGCGCAGAACGCAATGCCATAATCTGTGGCATTGTGTTCTGCACACACACCACCTGCACAGTTCCACAGAAAACCAGTGCAGGACTTTAAAAATAGAAGCGGGAAGATATAACCGACCTGCCGGCAACTTCCTGCTTTTTTTGAACTCCTGCACAGTTTACATGTTGCCACGGAGAGCATTGGCTTGTCAGAAGCCGGCCGATTGGTCCCTGTAGCAGGGAGATGTGGTGATCGGCTGTCAGATGATAGCCAGGCACCAGCTCTTACAGCAGAGAATGGAGAAAACCTCCGATCTCTGCTGTTTAACCCTTTTACATACCGCGGTCTGAGTGGGCTCCCTCTGTCACCAACGGACCCCCCACAATGTGATCAGCGAGTCCCGATGGGTCTCTGTGGCACCCGGAGGCTTGAATATAGCCTCCGGGTCTGCCAGCTAAACTAGGCTATGACGCTCAGACTCTGTCTGCATGTCACAGCCTGTCTAATACCCTGCTGTGCCTCAGCAAAGCAGAATATTAGAAGAATAAAAAAAAGTATTATGCAAGTCTCCTAAAGGGACAAAAAATTTTAAAAAAAGTTAAAAAAAATAGCTAATTTAGCCTATCTGACCATACAAAAATGGAATTGAAATATATTATTTTTTTAAGTGTGAAAAAGTAGCAAAAATTTTTTTATTACAATTGGTATTGGCTTAATTGTACTGCTCAGAGAATGGAGTGAAAAATAAAAATAAAAAACTGTATAAGCTTGGTATCACCGGATTCGTGTGACTCAGAGAATAATGATATCACACTATTTATTCTGCACGCTGAACGCCGTAAAAATTAAATCCAAAAAACAAATGGCAGAATTTCTTTTTTTTCTCCCCAATCTATCTACAAATGTTTTTACAAAAGTTATGCAATACATTATATATACCCAAAAATGATGCCATCAAAAAGTACAACTTGTCCCCCAAAAAACAAGCGCTCACATGGCCGTGTCAATGGAAACATGAAAAAGTTATGGCTCTTGGAACACGATTGCAAAATTAGTTTGAAATTAAATGATTGGCCCATTTAAAAAATCTGCCCTGGTGGGCACGACAGGGGGTAGGAAACCCGCCACTGAAGGGGTTAAGTGAGGCTGTGAGGTCTTCCATATCCATGATCTCTTCTGTTGTATTAACCTATAGTAAGATAGGAGGGGATGAGGTTTGTCACCAAAGCTACGGACACAGGCTCTTGCTGCGTTAACCAGATGGCGCACCACCGAGTGTTTCTAGGTAGGCTATGGGATATCACTGGTGTACAAGAGAAACCGGGCTTGTGATTTGGGTAGAACGAAATTTGTGAATGTGGAGGTATTGTGCCACACTTCGGACGAAAAACTTGCCAGTATTGGACAATCCCAAAGTAATGCACACATGGTACCTTGCAGCTTTCTCCAACGTAGTGGGGACAACAGAAGATATCACTGTATGCAGATGGGAGAACACAGTGTACCAGCGAGACAGCAATTTTGAATCCTGTCTCCTGAACCTTGCTAGAGATGGAACATTTGTGTGTGAGGGCATAGAGCTCGTGTTTTTGTTCCACCGTGGCCAACATAGGCCGGCTGTCCACAGGCGTTGCGAAGTCCTGCGGCAGATCTCCACCGCGGGAGTCGCCGCCCAGGAGCAGGGGCCGCACACGAATCTCCGCCGGTCAGCCTATTCTAATAGATAGGCTGACCGTGGAGAATTGGGGCAATTCACAGCATGCTGCGAACTGCCCGCCGCGAGCGGAGAAACACAGTGATTCTCCGCTCGTGGACACGGGGCCGGCGCTTTCCATAGCAACGCTATGGAAAGCTTTAGCCTGCGTGATTTGCCGGCAAATTACCGCTGGCTAATTCACGGTCGTGGACAGGTGGCCATAATCATATCTCTTTCCCAACTTGGTACATAGGGAGACTTGGGGTGCATCGGATTGGGTAGTGAGGAGACTATAAATGCACTATAGTGAGTGTCGAGAGGGTCCATCATCACTGCAAAGGAAAACCTAATGAATGACATAAGGATGTAAGGAAATGTTGAAGCTGGAGAATCTGCCAAGACTTCAGGGAGATCGGGTCCACAATACCTGCCAATGCATCTGTGGATTGACAGCCTGTCTCCTGCTATAATGGCCGAGATTAGAGGAACCTCCAATCCTGGCTGCTTATCTCATTGATCACTTTGGTCAAGAGTGACCACAGCATTATGAAAGTTAGCTTCCCCCTTCGACTGGAGCACTGAGTTTCTTAGAAAATTCTTTCTAGGTCCCCAAGGCTTATTGTACATAGGGGTTACCAACTTCCCCCACTGTTTTTACATGTCACAGCAGTAGGCTTATCGTATAAAGTGGCGCTTTAACAGCAGCCTGTGTCATAGTAATACAGCGGGTAATGTGCTGGCCTACAGGAGTAAGCAAATACACGTTTAAGGTTGGGGTCTAACATAGCGGCCGCTGCCCATCCAATATGCAGCCAAGATCCCTGTAGTCGTGCACATCCACTCGAGGTGGCAAATGCAATCCGTGATAGCAAATCGGTGGGATGTCACCACTTGGGCATCAAACTGATTGTTGCTGAAAGCAGAACTCCGTTGCTACTTCAGTGGCCCCTGCTGATCTGCTATTGAGGGCCTATTCTGAGGACAGACCATCAACAGCTCATATCTAGACAACCTCTTTAACCCTTTGCAGTCCATTTTGTATTCTGGTTTTCCTAGGGGGCTTTCTCTTTTTCTGCCTTTATACAACAGCGCTATCTGCTGGCTAAAGCCAGTACTGCATGAGGTGACACGGATAGGCTCCGACAGCAAAGAGGCTGGCAATATACAGTAAGAGAACCCCGACGGATGTCTACCAACATCGGAGCTGTACAGCCTTAAATCATAATGTCTTCAGACGTCAGACAGTGGATTGGAAAGGGTTAATAGGTTGCTATATTCCAGGGGTTGTCCCGCGCCGAAACCTAAAATTTTTTTTTTTACACAGACCCCACCTTAGTAGACAGAAAAAAAGCATCCATTTGTTATTTAAAAAAAAAAAAAAAAAAAGATTCTTTTACCTGGATCCCCATTCTGCAGCTTTAGAAAATTCTTCTTTCAAAGATGGCGCTGCTGGTCTTCTCCCACGGTGCACCGCGGGTCTTCTCCCATGGTGCACCGTGGATGTTCTTCTCCAGTCTGCGCTCCACTGCCGATTACAGCCACCTCATTGGCTGATCGACACCACGTGACGGAGGCGGAGCTACGTGATGACGCGGAGAAGAGGGAGGAGCCAGGACGCAGCTCGTGAGCCCGGACCATCTAGAAGAGGATTCCTCTCTGCGCAAGCGCGACTGTTCGTGCGACCAGAGAAGAAGTTTGATCGTCGCCATGGAGACGAGGACGCCAGCATCGGAGGGGGTAAGTGTATAACTTCTGTATGGCCAATATTTAATGCACGATGTATATTACAAAGTGCATTAATATGGCCATACAGAAGTGTATAACCCCACTTGCTTTGTGGGAAAACCACCTTTAAGTATTGGGGAGGGGGGGGGGGGGTAGGTATGTTTTTCTTCTACATTGTGATGTTAACCATGCAGTTGGCCATACTTGTTACACTAGGTTGGCACAGATTTGTTAACCATTGTTCTATCCATTTAGGGAAATTGGTCACTGAAGAGATTTAAAATGGACCGTCAAGGTGTGACTCAGGTGTTATCGCGATTGTCTTACATTTCTGCATTGGGCATGATGACGAGAATATCGTCCCAGTTTGAAAAGACAAGAAAAGTCAGCGGCCCTCGATCCTTGCAGCCTTCCCAGTGGGGAATGCTGTGTCCCTCCGATACTCCTGAAGGGGAGGTAAGCATTCTCTGAGATTTGAGAATAACCATTAAAAGATACTACAGCTCCGTACCCGACATCAACCGGTATGAAACCAGTTTGTGTTGTTTCTTTTCTGTCTATTCATTACCTGGTGATCTCTGACGTTGCCAATGTATATAGAGTCTGGGAAATTTTCTAGATCACTGGTCTCCAGCCTGTGACCCAACGGTTGTAGTTTGCAACAGCTGAAGAGGCATTTTTGTAATGGCTGTAGAGCCACCGGTTGGAGACCCTTACCCTGTATACGCTGAATAGCCACTTTAATAAAAAGCAGACCCTTCAATATTGGAGTTTACCCTTATGGAGATTGGGCCGGTGACCCCGAAGGGCAGCATAAAACCAAGTGACAAGTTTTCCGTGGATCAGTTTGTGTTAATCCACATTAGATGAGAAAATCTAGTGATCTGACTGAGTTCCAACAAGGCTGGGTCATCGGTGCTAGCCTAGCCGAGGCCAAGGATTTCTCTTACAAGTGGTGTTCAAAGTTTACCAAGGATCCTGTGATTTGAGGAAAAGCATCCAGCAAAACGGGATCCTGTGGATACAAACAAACTCGTCGACAGAAAGGGGTCAAAGGAGGATGTTTAGGAATGGTTCAGAAGAACAGGAGTCGCACGGTCCAGCAGATTGTAGCTGAAAAAAACGCTAATGCTCCTACTAACATGTCCAAATACACGACTCGTCTTTCCTTAGCACGGATGGGCTATAACTGCAAATGACCAGTTCCAGCACCATTGAGACACAGAAATGTAACACTCCAGTGGGCAAAAGAGCAGAAGAATTGCATCACTGATCAGTGGAAAACATTGCCTGGTCAGATGGGTCCAGATTTCTGTTGCACCGTGCGGATGGAAGGGACAGAATTTGGCACAAGCAGCATGAATTGCTGCCCCCTTCCTGTCAGCTGGTCAGAGCATATCAGTTCCTCTATCTAACTTGTGGCAATACAACTACAAGAAGCTTCCTGTCCTTGTGGGCCGATATACCTGCAGAAGGATTTCAACATCTAGTGGAATGTACAGTACGCCACGACGAGTTGCTGTGGCTCTGAAGGCCAAAGGACATCTAGCGCTATTGAGGGACTCTTACATACATAGTATGTTAGGCTGAAGGGAGACAATGTCCATCCAGTTTAGCCTGTTTCCTCCCTCATTCCCCCACGCACACACACACCTTGTTGATCCAGAGTAAGGGGAAAAAAAACAAACAATGTGGCAGAAACCAATATAGCCCATTTGGGGGAATAAATTCTTTCCCAACTCCATAATGGCAGTCAGAATAATCCCTAGATCAACTTTTTGAAAGGTCCTTACTTGACCTATGCAGTGTATATTCTATAAGCAGTTAAACATCAGGTGATTGTAGACATGAACTTCTTTTTCTCCTCTGTTTTAGGCTTGCGGTCTAGTGAAAAACCTAGCGCTAATGACGCATATCACAACTGATATGGAGGATGGGCCTATAATTAAATTGGCCAGTAATCTTGGAGTTGAAGATGTTAATCTGCTGTGTGGTGAAGAGTTGGCGTACTCCAACATCTTTATCGTCTTCCTCAATGGTAATAAACATCTCCATGTTAAATGCAGTATTGGATTTTTCCCTTAACCCTTCTTATTATCCGTGTTTCTTTGGGTCCTTTTAGACCACCAGTGGGTCATTTGAAAGAGCGAGTGACATCCCCGTTTGCTCTCGGGCAGCCTGTTTAGACAGGGAGACACATCATTTGCTTGTTCAAAGGAGAATTGTTCAGTCCCTGTATTACTGAATGTGAAAGACTGAACTATTGCTGTTTTAGGCCATTAAGGATCAAGCATAGTAAATTTACGGCACTTGGTCCTGGGCTTTAATCCCAGCTGATAGTAACTATACGGAGGGAAATAAAACTCCTGTTCTGCAATCAATCAGAAGTAGGACGGGTTGTCAGCTGTAAGCCACAGCTGAGAACCCGAAGGAGAAGCCAGGAGTTGTTTTTAACGCCTTCTGCCTGCCCCTTTCTCTAGTACACAGCGCTCAATGAGAGCTATGTACTAAAAAGTGAAAGTGGAAGTATAACTTCCACTACACGAGCCGGTGGTCACGGCAGACCCTGATCAGCTCTGCCAGTGACTATTGTCACTACAGGGGATGTTTTTCCCTGTAACTGCGGCTCCTATGAATGCCCCAGCTACAGTGGGAAAATGTCAAATAAAATAAAAAAAAAACATGTGAATGTCCCCCAGAGGTCTTATATGATATCATGAGGGTCATAGGTGATAAAAATCATGATTACATAAATACGTAAAACAAAATTGCAGAAAAAACTAAAAGAAAATACCCCAACGCCAACCAAAACCATACTTATTGTTATATATCAAAACATCTGAAACAAAATGAGGAACCCATTCCCACACCTTTTTTTTAGCATAAATATACGAATTAAAAAAACAACAACTATAAATGTTTTTTAAAAAAATCATTTTTTTAAAGCTTTTTATCCCCAATAAAACTAAAAAACGGGGTCGAAAAGCTCCCTCTGTGATAGCTAGTAGCGGGTTGCTTGTGTTACTCACCTGAAATGGGCACAACGTGTTCAGAATACTTGAGGCCTGTTCACAATTTGCGGAAATACTGTGGACTTCCGCAGCGGAATTGCCTGTTCAAAGTCTGCAGCCTATTATAGAAGAGGCCAAGTGGATGACATTTCAATAGAGATGAGTGAGTATACTTGCTAAGGCACATTACTCGAGCGAGTAGTGCCTTAGCCGAGTATCTCCCCGCTCGTCTCTAAAGATTCGGGGGCCGGCGGGGGGCGGGGAGGAACGGAGTGGAGATCTCTCTCTCCCTTCCCCCCCCCCCCCCCCCCGCTCCCCCCTGCTCATTACCGCAACTCACCTGTCACAGACGCCAGCCTACGAATCTTTAGAGACGAGCGGGGAGATACTCGGCTAAGGCACTACTCGCTCATCTCTACATTTTAAGGAGTCTTATCCACATGCTGTGGTGGAAAAAAAACTTGAAGGGTAAATTGACCAGCGGTCCACATTTTAAGTCTGCAACATATCTGTTTGCGCTGTGGATTCCATGTCTTCACATGAGGGTTGTATAATCCGCTGTCAATGCTCACCATAATATGTGGCAGATCCATTTTTGCGTGGATGCACAGAAAAAAAATCGCAGTCGATTTTCCACAACACGCGCGCATACCTCTAGATACCCCGTTTCCCTGAAAATAAGACATACTCTGAAATTAAGACATAGCATCATTTCCCAGAATTTTTGAGGATGCAAAATGATTTTTCAGGCTTTTTGAGGATGCTTGAAATATAAGCCCTACTCCAAAATTAAGCCTTGCTAACAGTTAATTAAAAAAGTCCATTTAAATAGTGTCCAGGCAGCTATACATGTAAAAAAGTTAAAACTTTTTGAACAAAAATTAATATAAGACACTGTCTTATTTTCGGGGAAACACGGTATGTCCCACAGTATGTATTTTTCATAACTGAATATCCGCACGTGCAGGTTTACTAAATCCACGGTTTAGCGGATTCTTAAATTGGACCTTTCTGCTCTCTTTGGCGCAGAAAACATGTTTGTGCCAAAATGAAAAGTCACGATGCTAAAGAGGAGTCTTGCGCCATTAATCCACGTATTTTGTACCGTTCTGTCTGTTAGTATAGAGCCGTTATTTTAGGCGCTTTGTATGAAGGGAGGCTGACTAATAAAATCCGTTCTAAGGGATTATTAATGGAAATCCGATTAAATCATTTCTGTACTATAAATCCTTCATTAATACATTTGTTCAGTGTCGGGTATATAGCAGCGCAGCGGTCTACTTGGAATAGTCTACTCTAAGGGCTTACTCCCACAGGCTTATTTTCTCTGCCTATTTTGTGCGTAATACGCAGTACTAAAAGCCATTCGTTTATATTGGGCCATTCAGACTTGTGTTTTTATGCACGTTAAAAAAAAAACAAAACAAAAAAACAGCGCGTCCTAATTTTGTGCGTATGAAGTGTATTATAGGTTATGGATGCTTAAATTATTTAGTAAATACGTATGTTGCGTACATAGTTGCTGCATACTGCGTATTGCATGGGTAAAAAAATGTGCATAATACACAGACAGCATACGCCCGTGTGAGTGAGCCTTTTATACACAGGCTGAAATAAATGGGACTTATATGCAGTTATTAACTGATTTACCTCAATTTAGCAGGATCTTATTGATCTTGAAATAAAATTCACGCTGATTCTTTTTAATATCCTATAAAACGTTCCTGAATTTTCAGAATAAGCTGCCATGTGTACATGAGGAATAACCCAATATCTGGCCATTATATGACCCCTGTCCCGCATTTCTCACCAGTTTTCAGCACTCTCCTACTCAGCTCACTCTCCCCCTTCTCCTCTGGCTGGTCGGCTCACTGCTCCCCCCTTCTCCTCTGGCTGGTCGGCTCACTGCTCCCCCCTTCTCCTCTGGCTGGGCCGGCTCACTGCTCCCCCTTCTCCTCTGGCTGGGCCGGCTCACTGCTCCCCCTTCTCCTCTGGCTGGGCCGGCTCACTGCTCCCCCTTCTCCTCTGGCTGGCCGGCTCACTGCTCCCCCTTCTCCTCTGGCTGGCCGGCTCACTGCTCCCCCTTCTCCTCTGGCTGGCCGGCTCACTGCTCCCTCTTCTCCTCTGGCTGGCGGGCCGGCTCACTGCTCCCCCTCTTCTCCCCTGGCTGGCGGGCCGGCTCACTGCTCCCCCTCTTCTCCCCTGGCTGGCGGGCCGGCTCACTGCTCCCCCTCTTCTCCCCTGGCTGGCGGGCCGGCTCACTGCTCCCCCTCTTCTCCCCTGGCTGGCGGGCCGGCTCACTGCTCCCCCTCTTCTCCCCTGGCTGGCGGGCCGGCTCACTGCTCCCCCTCTTCTCCCCTGGCTGGCGGGCCGGCTCACTGCTCCCCCTCTTCTCCCCTGGCTGGCGGGCCGGCTCACTGCTCCCCCTCTTCTCCCCTGGCTGGCGGGCCGGCTCACTGCTCCCCCTCTTCTCCCCTGGCTGGCGGGCCGGCTCACTGCTCCCCCTCTTCTCCCCTGGCTGGCGGGCCGGCTCACTGCTCCCCCTCTTCTCCCCTGGCTGGCGGGCCGGCTCACTGCTCCCCCTCTTCTCCCCTGGCTGGCGGGCCGGCTCACTGCTCCCCCTCTTCTCCCCTGGCTGGCGGGCCGGCTCACTGCTCCCCCTCTTCTCCCCTGGCTGGCGGGCCGGCTCACTGCTCCCCCTCTTCTCCCCTGGCTGGCGGGCCGGCTCACTGCTCCCCCTCTTCTCCCCTGGCTGGCGGGCCGGCTCACTGCTCCCCCTCTTCTCCCCTGGCTGGCGGGCCGGCTCACTGCTCCCCCTCTTCTCCCCTGGCTGGCGGGCCGGCTCACTGCTCCCCCTCTTCTCCCCTGGCTGGCGGGCCGGCTCACTGCTCCCCCTCTTCTCCCCTGGCTGGCGGGCCGGCTCACTGCTCCCCCTCTTCTCCCCTGGCTGGCGGGCCGGCTCACTGCTCCCCCTCTTCTCCCCTGGCTGGCGGGCCGGCTCACTGCTCCCCCTCTTCTCCCCTGGCTGGCGGGCCGGCTCACTGCTCCCCCTCTTCTCCCCTGGCTGGCGGGCCGGCTCACTGCTCCCCCTCTTCTCCCCTGGCTGGCGGGCCGGCTCACTGCTCCCTCTCTTCTCCCCTGGCTGGCGGGCCGGCTCACTGCTCCCCCTCTTCTCCCCTGGCTGGCGGGCCGGCTCACTGCTCCCCCTCTTCTCCCCTGGCTGGCGGGCCGGCTCACTGCTCCCCCTCTTCTCCCCTGGCTGGCGGGCCGGCTCACTGCTCCCCCTCTTCTCCCCTGGCTGGCGGGCCGGCCCAGTGCTCCCCCTCTTCTCCCCTGGCTGGCGGGCCGGCCCAGTGCTCCCCCTCTTCTCCCCTGGCTGGCGGGCCGGCCCACTGCTCCCCCTCTTCTCCCCTGGCTGGCGGGCCGGCCCACTGCTCCCCCTCTTCTCCCCTGGCTGGCGGGCCGGCCCACTGCTCCCCCTCTTCTCCCCTGGCTGGCGGGCCGGCCCACTGCTCCCCCTTCTCCCCTGGCTGGCGGGCCGGCCCACTGCTCCCCCTTCTCCCCTGGCTGGCGGGCCGGCCCACTGCTCCCCCTTCTCCCCTGGCTGGCGGGCCGGCCCACTGCTCCCCCTTCTCCCCTGGCTGGCGGGCCGGCCCACTGCTCCCCCTTCTCCCCTGGCTGGCGGGCCGGCCCACTGCTCCCCCTTCTCCCCTGGCTGGCGGGCCGGCCCACTGCTCCCCCTTCTACCCCTTCTCCCCTCGCTGGCGGGCCGGCCCACTGCTCCCCCTTCTACCCCTTCTCCCCTCGCTGGCGGGCCGGCTCTCTGCTCCCCCTCCTTCTGTGGCAGTCTCTGCATTTTATGTAATTTTTTATTTATTTTCTTTCATTAAGGAAACATTCTTGGGGTTATTCGCGACCATCAGAAGTTGGTGAACACCTTCCGATTAATGCGCCGAGCGGGTTACATCAATGAATTTGTCTCCATTTCCACCAACCTGACGGATAGATGCGTGTACATCTCCTCTGATGGAGGGCGGCTCTGCAGGTAATTACTTAAACCGGAGTGAAGGGAATTACCATGAATGTTCATTTCTTTTTATTGTGCCATATGACTGTATGTGTGTGTATATATGAAGTGTGTGTGTGTGTGTGTGTGTGTGTGTGTGTGTGTGTGTATATATTTATATGGATCCTAATGGTGTCCAGGAAGCTAGGAGTGCTGCCCCTCTTACATGGGACGATTCTCATCATGACCAGCTCGTCCGCGCTCCAGCAGAGTGTTGTAACTGCCCCCTTCTCGTTGAGTCCTTCAGTTCTCCCTCACTTGTTGTTCAGTGTTTCACATTCCTATGTGACAAGCTGAACGCTCCGTGTTTAAACCGCCCACCCTGTGAATAAGCCGGCGGAAACTAAACGACGAGCAAGAAGGTCATGGTTCTCGTTCATCATTTAGTCATTGGCTGTGTTCTGTTTCACTCGTTTAAACGATTTTCTGAACGATAGTCATTCCGTGTAAACGCACCTTAAGGCCTAATGCTGAAACACGGAAGCCAGACTGAAGTCGGGTGCGGAAAGTATGACCTGTCTTTTAATGTTTCAGGATAACTTTCTGCGCCACAGCTGGTTTACCCTTCCATTTACTTTACAATGCCTTTTGTGGAGTACTTAGAAGAGAACGATAGTTTTTTATAGGTTTAAGATAACTTTCGTGCAGAGTGTTAAGGCAGTAGTATGCAGTCCTAAGCTCTCGCTCACGACCTGAAGGTTTTGAGTTCAATCCCTGCATAGTTCAGGTAGCCGGCTCAAGGTCGACTCAGCCTTCCATCCTTCTGAGGTCGGTAAAATAAGTACCCAGCTTGGTGGGGGCAATAATGAAATTACCTGAAAGCGCTGCGGTGTACAGTAAGTTGGCGCTATACAAACAACAAGTCCCTTTCCCCTTCTTCCGATTTCAAGTCTGGTGCTGGATTTCCATTTGTTTTGCTTGTACTCGGACTGCGCGACAGTGCCTCACAGAAGTGTACAAAGCCAGGTGGAAGAGGTCACAAATTTTAGAGGCTGACCCACTAAAGGGGGTTTCCCACCAAAAACCTCCATCTGTGATCACTAGTGGTACGATAACTAGGAACAGGACTCATGAGAGCATGATGGTGCGCATGTGTGATCTCTTCTCCATTCACTTGTTTGAGTGGAGTGGTGGTCTCACATGCACACCACCACTGCTCATTCATTATGCTGCTACATTCTTGTGATCCCTGGGAGTCACGGTGATCAAAAATGTATCACCTCTCCTGTGCATAGGGGACAAGCATGGTTTATGATGGGATAACCACCTTAGAGCAACCCTCCCATTTCGGCACAAAATTCTGTACCAGGACCATTGAAGAGGGGGTATATTACCTGCAATTATTCTTCTCTGTCATCCCTCCAATCTGCTAGGTCAAGGTCCTGTTTTTGGCCATCCAAGATGGACGATAAAATCTTTAGATCTAATCTTCACAGTGCATTTGTACTATTAGACGATCAATGCATTGTATATGTTCTCTGATTGGCCAGAGCAGACGCAGAGAAGAGATTTCACCCCGTTACTAGAGGGGGGCGCATTATTGGGATGTGAGGAGCTCGATGGTCGTATCGATGAATTGTCACCACCTGGGCCATTCTGACCAGACTGTTAGGAGGTGTTGGGGCCAGTGGATACATGGAGGCACACAAGGTGACCGGGCTCAGAACCCCCGACAGACCACCAGTAGAGAGGATCATCTGATCGTCCAACCAGCATGAGCAGCTCCAACTGTTTTGTTGTCCGCCATCCAGAGACTGGTGACACCATTGTTACAGGTCTGTCCAAACTATTTCCAGGCACTTTGCTGAAGGACATTTGTTCACACAGCACCCATTATGTGTACGGCCATGGAACCCACCCTCTGTCCCCTAGGTTTGCCGCTGGATGCTACGGAGTGGAAACAGGTTGTTTTCAGCGACGATTCCAGGTTTAGTTCGGGTGCTGACAATGGCAGTGTTCATGTCTGGAGACCTCGGGGTGAACGCCTCAATCCTGCCTTTGCTGTGGAGCGGCACACTGCCCCTTGCTGGTGTGATGGTCTGGGGGGCCAGCGCATATGACAGTCGGTCCCCCCTAGTAGTGGTACAAGGGACAGTGACAGCTCAGCGATATGTTCAGGACATACTGCAGGCACATGTGTTTCTCTAATGGCGGCTTTCAAGAGGCCGCAGGATAATGCTTGGCCACACACCCAAGGGGTTCGCGGGAATGTCTCCACAACGTTGTCACACTTCTGTGGCTGCCCGGTCACCAGATGTATCGCCAATAGAACGTGTTTAGAACCATCTGGGATGCCAACTTCGACAGCCTGCATGATTTTTAGAGCCTTGTGTGGTGCAGAGTGCTAAGGCAGCAGAAATGCAGTCCTAAGCTCTCGCTCACCACCTAAAGGATGCGAGTTCGGGTTCAGGTAGCCGGCTCAAGGTTGACTCAGCCTTCCATCCTTCGAAGGTCGGTAAAATGAGTACCCAACTTGGGGTGGGGGGCAAAATAAATTACCTGAAAGTGCTGCAGAATAAGTTGGCGCTATACAAATAACAAGAATTATTTATTTATTTTCTAGAAGCTCAGTTACAGCAAATGTGGAGTGATATGTCGCAGGATACCATATGGAACATGTATGTTTCCATGCCCGCCGGTATCCCATCTTGTATCCAAGCTACCCTTCTGTGGCTGCCCGGTCACCAAATTTATTGTCAAGAGAACATTTATGGATCAATCTGGGACGCCAACTTCGATATAAGCTAGAGGTGGTACAACAGCGTACTAGAGCCTCCATGCCCACCCGTATCACATCATGCATCCAAGCTAGAGGCAGTACAACAGGGTACTAAAGCCTCCATGCCCGCTCGCATCACATGTTGTATCGAAGCCAGAGGCAGCCCAACAGGGTGCTAGATCCTCCATGCCAACCTGTATCACATCTTCTATCCAAGCTAGAGGTGGTACAACAGGGTACTAGAGCCTCCATGCCCTCCTGTATCACATCTTGTATCCAAGCTAGAGGCGGTACAACAGGATACTAAATCCTCCATGCCAACCTGTATCACATCTTGTATACAAGCTAGAGGTGGTACAACAGGGTACTAGAGCCTCCATGCCTGCCCGTATCACATCTTGTATCCAAGCTAGAGGTGGTACAACAGGGTACTAGATCCTCCATGCCAACCTGTATCACATCTTGTATACAAGCTAGAGGTGGTACAACAGGGTACTAGATCCTCCATGCCAACCTGTATCACATCTTGTAAACAAGCTAGAGGTGGTACAACAGGGTACTAGAGCCTCCATGCCAACCTGTATCACATCTTGTATCCAAGCTAGAGGTGGTACAACAGGGTACTAGAGCCTCCATGCCAACCTGTATCACATCGTGTACCCAAGCTAGAGGTGGTACAACAGGATACTAGAGCCTCCATGCCCACCCGTATCACATCTTGTATCCAAGCTAGAGGTGGTACAACAGGGTACTAGAGCCTTCATGCCAACCTGTATCACATCTTGTATCCAAACTGGAGGCGGTAGAACAGGGTACTAGAGCCTCCCCTCAAGGGGTCAATTTTCCACAATAAATGATCATTTTGCCCTGATATTGTAACCACTTACATCAACGTTACAATCTCGCAGAGAAAGTTTCATTCCATTCCGACAACTTCTAGGGGAGGGATTGGTCTGACAATGAGTGTACATAACTTTGCTATTGTGTCACAATTTCTGCACAGGATTGGTAAGATCGGTCAATAGATAAATGGTATTGCCAACAAATGTTATTTTTAATTACAGACGAAAATCAGGCCGAGTCTTACAAATGCTAATTAATATTTCTGGGAGCAGCCATCTCTTTGAGAGAGATCACTCGAGTGGAAAAAGTAATGCTATTGTATAGAGCAAATAAAGGGGCCTGTGGCAACAGTTTGCACCTGGCAGAGGCCTATCAATCCCGCACCATGACAGGCGCCTCATTGACAGCAGATACAAGTTTATTAAGCAAAATAGAGATGTTTTCTATCAATAGGACCAGTCATAGGCTGCTGGCCAAATTACACGTACAATGCATGTTATCTGCCGGTCCTCCACAATATGGCTGACCCTCTTGCCATTTGTCCTGCAAGCCCCGATACAGCGTATGACAGCCAAGGTCCCCTGAGTCTTCTACCCATGGGGTAGTTCTCCCATACAAAGGATCTGGTGCGTAGTGCCAATACACATGTGAGAATAGGAGGAGCTGCCAATCTTGACTTGGGTCCTGACATCCCTCTCTTTCCTTGCTGCCAGAACCAGGCGTAATTTTGTTTTTCACGTAGATTGCAGCTGAGGAGGGAATATTCATACTAGTTTTCAGAAATCTCCCCCTTGCAGGATTTATCATGACATTTGATGAGTTTTCTGCCCATAAGACAAAAAGTTGTATAAATTTGACTCGTCTTTCGACTTTTCCATTGCTCTTACCTTCCAAAAAATGGGCGGGATTCAACAGAAGTCGTTATTTTCATTTTTCTGTTTCTATAATGAATGAATTTTAACGGTGGTGCTAGCAGAGACTAAGGCGCGTACTCCAGCTCACTTTGAATTAAGAGTTGTGCCAAAATTCACAACCCCTTTTATAAAGTCAGGCCTTGGGTTGAACAGATGATTACCCCAATCTCACTCTTGGCACCCCTGGCAAGCAGCTGATTTTTCCAAGGAAAGCTGCAGCATGTCTGACTTTTTCCCCTGCAGTAGCTGTAGGGGGAATGTAGAACTTATAGGATGGCCATTCACATAACAGGACAGCAGACTGTCTGCCAGTAGCTCTCTGTTCTGTGACATAGGGTCTCAAGTACAGGACCCAGCTCTGGGACTTTCATATGCCCTAATAGTACTTATGAACATGGGATGCCATCTTGGCACAGCTCCACTTCTTGCCAGTCTTAAGGGAGCATTCAAGTGACAAGTTATCCCTTATCCTTTGTAGACTGTGCACGTCGGGCATCCCAGTGGCAGCCTTGGTTTATATGGCACCCTGTGTGGAAATTTTTTTCCCTCACCCCATAATTGGAAAAAATATAATTATTATACTGATAGGAAGTCTTCCTATATTGTGCTTGTGCAGAAAGCAATAAGCAGCATATCCGCACCAGAACAGCTCAGTGAAAAAATACTGTACTACAACCAAGCTGGTGGCATAAATACAGCAGCAGATCCAAGCTGGTGGCATAAATACAGCAGCAGATCCAAGTTCGTGGCGTAAATACAGCAGCAGATCCAAGCTGGAGGCATAAATACAGCAGCAGATCCAAGATCGTGGCATAAATACAGCAGCAGATCCAAGTTCGTGGCGTAAATACAGCAGCAGATCCAAGCTGGAGGCATAAATACAGCAGCAGATCCAAGATCGTGGCATAAATACAGCAGCAGATCCAAGCTCGTGGCATAAATACAGCAGCGGATCCAAGCTGGTGGCATAAATACAGCAGCGGATCCAAGCTCGTGGCATAAATACAGCAGCGGATCCAAGCTCGTGGCATAAATACGGCAGCAGATCCAAGCTGGAGGCATAAATACAGCAGCAGATCCAAGATCGTGGCGTAAATACAGCAGCAGATCCAAGATCGTGGCGTAAATACGGCAGCAGATCCAAACTCGTGGCATAAATACGGCAGCAGATCCAAGCTCGTGGCATAAATACGGCAGCGGATCCAAGCTGGTGGCATAAATACAGCAGCGGATCCAAGCTGGTGGCATAAATACAGCAGCAGATCCAAGCTCGTGGCATAAATACAGGAGCAGATCCAAGCTTGTGGCATAAATGCAGCAGCGGATCCAAGCTCGTGGCATAAATGCAGCAGCGGATCCAAGCTCGTGGCATCAATGCAGCAGCGGATCCAAGCTCGTGGCATCAATGCAGCAGCGGATCCAAGCTTGTGGCATCAATGCAGCAGCGGATCCAAGCTCGTGGCATCAATGCAGCAGCGGATCCAAGCTCGTGGCATCAATGCAGCAGCGGATCCAAGCTCGTGGCATCAATGCAGCAGCGGATCCAAGCTCGTGGCATCAATGCAGCAGCGGATCCAAGCTCGTGGCATCAATGCAGCAGCGGATCCAAGCTCGTGGCATCAATGCAGCAGCGGATCCAAGCTCGTGGCATCAATGCAGCAGCGGATCCAAGCTCGTGGCATCAATGCAGCAGCGGATCCAAGCTCGTGGCATCAATGCAGCAGCGGATCCAAGCTCGTGGCATCAATGCAGCAGCGGATCCAAGCTCGTGGCATCAATGCAGCACCAGGAACCAAGCTCGTGGCATCAATGCAGCACCAGGAACCAAGCTCATAGCCTTTAAATACCATGACATAACTACCTGATCGGATTGCAGGGGTGCAGATGGGCTGACAGCAGCGTTTTATGAACATCAGTGGAGGAGACAGAGGTAGGAAGAGGATGTCGCTCCACAAGACGCAGGGACATGCAGGAAGATGTTCATCTGGCCAGGCAGATCTAAGGGATGTGATCACTCTCCCCCTACAGTTGGTGCCCTGTGTGAGGCACGTAGTTACATACTTTGCTTTCAATTAGCAAATTGCCAAAATAGAGAAAATCTGGGACGTAGTTTATGCACTTCAGATTTTGTTGGTCAGAAATCCCTTTAACTGGAATTGGCATGTTTGTGCAAAGCGGGTTTCATGTGGCAGAATCATATTAGACATTACAACTGCAAACCCTAATCCAATGTCAGTACCTCATGAGCTTATGATTGGAAGGGCACATCCGTGTTCCAAAATCTAGTGGGCTCCTACCCAGAAGAGTGGAAGCCATAGTAACACGGCAGGTGGGCTAACTGCACACTTATGTTCATGATACTGGGATATGAAGCTCGATTACAGTGGATTCAGAGATTGTAAACACCATAGCGAAGTAAAATTATGTGAATTTACTTAATATAGCAGGAAAAAGAAAAAATAATAAAGCAAAAATATAATGAAATAAAGCAGAAGATGACGATCGGCCAATTAACAAAGAGACCTAAGAAATCGATAGATTTCTTAAGTTACCTTTACACGGTACAAGTGTTGGGAGGCATAAACACTAGAGATGAGCGAGCACGCTCGGTTAAGGCAGTTACCCGAGCAAGCATCACTCTTCTCAAGTAACTGCATACTCATCCGAGCAGATTGGGGAGGGGGAGGGGGCGGCGGGGGGGAGAGTGAGAGGCCACCCCCTCCTTCCCCCTCCCCCCCCCCCCGACTCTGCTCGGACAAGTATGCAGTTACTCGAGAAGAGTGAAGCTCGCTCGATTAACTGCCTTAACCGAGCGTGCTCGCACATTTCTAATAAGCACCTAACAACTCTTCTTGCAACTACCGCTCCTGTGCTTTTACACGGAGCGATAGTTTGTCAGAGAATGGAGGTGGAGCAAGACGAAGATCTCTTCAGCCGCCACCTCCATTCACTGCAATCCGGGAGTCATTCAAAGATTGGGCTTCTCCTGTTTACACATGCCATTCGCTAGTCTTTCTGTTTCAGCTAACTGAAATGGAATGACTAGCAACTACTGAGTGACTTCCCATTCAATGCCCTCTTGGGGGCGGTGTGTACACCGGCCAACCCTCGCCCATACTCGTTCACTTGAGCCATTATTTGACTATCATCCCGTGTAAAGGTCAGTTCTTAAAGGTGCATGTGCAATGACCTAGGAATTCAAAAAGTGTAGCCGTGTCTAGACGTCCGTTCCAATATGATCTCCCTTTCCCGCTCTACCTTGTCCCATCTCTTTATACCTAAAATTCCCTGTGAGCCAGCCAATGACAAGCAGAGGCTTGGAAGACAACGGTGAATGTTTTCATGAAGGATTCTTATTAAGCTTGCATGATCGAACAAGGGTGTTTGGACTCCTGTTTCATTTTTGATGGTAGTTGCCCATTGAAGATACCTTTACATGGGGCAGTTATCGCCAGAATATTCAATTGAAGCAGTGAATTGGGGCAATAGTTGCCCCATGTCCATACATTTGTTGGAGTGACTTGGTTCTTAGCTCACCTAACAACGAAGTGACTATTGGCCCGTCTAAACAGGAGTTGGTCAATCGTTGAGGGACTGCTTCTTTACTGTGAATGGGGACGAATGGCCGGAAGAGATCTCCAGCCCTCTTCTCCGCCATTCTCCGAGCGACTATTGCCCATGTGTAAAAGCAACAAAAGATCGTCGCTGGAACGTCTGTCGGGGTCTTGTATGCCCAACAGTCTTCCCATGTAAAGGTACCTTAACCCTTTCCAATCCACTGTCTGCCCTTTAAAGACATTATGATTTAAGGCTGTACAGCGCCGATGTTGGAAGTCGTCCGGGGTTCTCTTACTGTATATTGCCAGCCTCTCTGCTGTCGGAGCCTATCCAACGTGTCACCTCATGCAGTTTTGGCTTTAGCCAGCAGATAGCGCTGTTGTATAACGGCAGAAAAAGAGTAAGCCCCCTAGGATAACCAGGATACAAATTGGATTGGAAAGGGTTAATTGGAGTGTTGAAACTATAAAAAGTAAACTCTTTCCTGCAAATGTCCGTCAACCACACATGGAGTGTTCACATATATCTGCACATGGATTTCATGTAACTGTGTATTATACGCGTACTTTCTCCATTCTTGACTCTTTTTGCTTGGCACTCGAAGGGTGTGTCTGGATATGTGGATGTAAGATTATATATTAGATATCAGTTCTTATATCTTTAATACCCATTTTTTACAGGCCCTACATTATTGTTAAAAAACAAAGACCTATGGTGACTAACAAGCACATCGTGGAGCTGTCGCAGGGTTACAGGTTAGTGGTGAGATCTGTTCTAGTAGATAGTAGTGTATTAGAGATGGGACAATCCATCCAGACCAGAGCCGCAGTATTTTTGAAAAACATTGCTATGTCCTGATGTGAATCCCTGTCTTTTACCCCAGCAGTGGGTCTACTGTGTAGGTTGTATTGTGCTGCTATCACAGAGTCCATAGAGTGGTGCTCTGATAGTGGGCCGCCTCTTTAACCCCTTAATGACGCGGACCCTTTTTCTTTTTCCATTTTCATTTTTTCCTCCGCCCTTCCAAAAATTCGTAACTCCTTTATTTTATCCATCAACGTCGCTGTATGAGGGCTTGTTTTTTGCGGGACGAGTTGTATTTTTCAATGGTGCTATTTAATGGACCGTATAATGTACTGAAAAACTTTTAAAAAATTCTAAGTGGAGTAAATGGAAAAAAAAAAAAGACATTTCGCCATCTTTCAGTGCGTCTTGTTTCTACAGCGGACAAACGGCAACAAAAGCGACAGGATAACTTTATTCTATGGGTCGGTACGATTACTACGATACCAAACTTGTATAGGTTTTTTCTTACTATACTACTTTTTTTTTTTTTTCAAAGACATTTAATTTTTTTTCAATTATTTTCTGCCGTCATTTTGTGCGCGCAATAACATTTTAATTTTTCCGTCGACGTAGTTGAGCAAGGGCTCATTTTTTGCGGGATGTCCTGTAGTTTCTGTTAATATCAATTTAAAGTACATACGACTTTTTAATCGCTTTTTATTGCGTTTTTTCTGGGAGACAGGGTAATTAACAAAGTGCATTTCTGGCGTTCTTTTTTTTTTTTTTTCCGGACGACGTTCACCGTGCGGGAAAAATAATGCGCTACTTTGATAGATCGGACTTGTGCAGACACAGCGATACCAAATACATATTTTTATTTTATCATTTAGATTTTTTCATAATAGATATGGCAAAAGGGGGGGGTATTTAAACTTTTATAACTTTATTTTTTTACAATTAAAAAAAACTTTATTGTTTTTTTTTTTTTTTTACTTTAAAGTAAAGTCCCCCTGGTGGACTTTAACATGCAATGCTTTGATCGCTCCTGCAGTATGACGTAATGCTATAGCATTACGTCATACTGCAATTTAACAGGTAGTCTATCAAGCCACCCCACGGGGATGGCTTGATAGGCAGTCTGGTAAGGCAGCCCTGGGGCCTTTCATTAGGCCCCCGGCTGCCATGACACCTGCACGGCTCCCCCGATTTCTCCGCGGGGGGGGCGTGTGGGATCCCCAAACGATTAAAATGTCAGGACTGACAGCGGCATTTAAATGGTTAATAGCCGCGATCGGCCGAACGGTCGATTTGCGGCTATTGCCCACGGGTGTCAGCTGTTATAAACAGCTGACGCCCGCACTGTATGAAGAGAGGTTGCCACGCAACCTCTCTTCATACATACCTCCCGCTCCCTGACGTACTGGTACGTCATGGAGCGGGAAGGGGTTAAGGTCCTTTTACACCGGCCAGTTATCAAGGCCGAATGTTCCTACGAACTCTTCTTTGCCCGACTATCTCGCCCTGTAAAGGGATGAATGATCGGCCAACGAACAAGCAAGTACTCATTCGTTTGTTGATCATATCAGCCGCACATCTCCCTTTATAAACATGTGTAGCCTATCATTAACAGCTATATGGGGACGACTGATCATGTTAACCCTTTGCAACCCAATTTTGGATTCAGGGTTTCCTAGGGAGCTTCCTCTTTCTGCCATTATACAATGGCGCCGTCCGCTTTCAATTAGAATGCCGTCAGACAGTGGATTGGAAAGGGTTAATGATCGGTCAGCACCATAGGGCAGATAATCTGCCTGTGTACATGGAAGAGCTGAGTGCTGCCTGACATGCTCATTGTAAATCTGTGGCTGTTAGTCCGGGTAGATTATCCGCCCGCTGTAACAGGACCGTTGCTCCCTGCTCTGATGCAGTGTAGTCTGAGCTGGTCCTCAGGCAAGTTCTATGGAGAAATACAATGATTCTCCAGCTTTAGTTCAATGCAAAAACTTAGTTTCTGGAAACGTAAGAATAAAAACATTCAAGATGCACGGCCTAGATTAAGTGTTTCCCTATCCACAAGATGGCGGATAAATTGGTTGGCTGCTGAGACCCCTACCAATATCAAACAGGGGTCTCCTGCCCCCTCTACCTATCACTGCGGGGATCGCTTCATCCCCTCAGTGATGTTAGAATGAATGTAGCTCTGGTTCAGCATGTGCGGTTGGCTCTCCGTTTACTTCAATGGGGTTGACGAAAATACCTGAGCGCTTGCCGTTTGACTATCTCCGCAGTTGCGTTGAAAGGGAATGGCGCGTTTAGTGTGCTTGCGTGACCAGCTCTTCATTCAGTCTTGTCAGAAAATAAGTAACCTTGCAGTAAGGACGATGGGTGACACGGAACCCCACCGTTCTTGAGATTGGCAGGGTTCTCCTCGGTGAGACCCCCACTGTTCAGCAAACTATCTTTTGGATGGGGCGATAACTTGCAAACTTGGTACAACCCCTTTAAAAGTAATCCTTCCGCATTTTGAACTCTGGTGAGTTCTTAATCCTATCATAAGGTATGCGCATGAATAAGGCTACTTATACTTTCCCAGCAAAGCAAAAGACCTGCAAGAGACTTAAATCTCTTAAGCCACGGGACGATTATTGCTGAAAATTCACTCAGACTATGTATTTTGAGCGATAATCATTGCGTATAAATGCTGCCATTGTTCGCTTTTCGGCCGCCCAACGATTTTATGTTGAGTTTAAAATAAATCGTTCGGCCGGGCAGTTGATAGCAGAGGCCACGCGCTGTGATTCTACATGGGAGCGCTGATTACATTGTATTCAGCAGCAGAACGAAGGAATTGTATGCAGATAACAGACCACCTGCTGTTATCTGCATACATCAAATGGAGCCTCACTTACATGCAAATGAAGCTAATAAGCTACTAATGCCATAAGTGCCCATTAGCAGCTTATGCAAAATGATCACTCAATTGTGAGAGATCATCTTTGCGTGTAAATGGGACTTTACAGTCCAGTAGTAAGCGAGACATTTGACATAATGAATTATTGTGCCAAACACAAAACTATGAAGACACCAGAACTTTAGTAATGATCAGGAATCAATATACATTGAATCATTCCTAAAGTTTAGACCTGATAGGGCTCTAGTACCGCTACTCCACGTTCATACTAATCCCTGATGTGTATACCTCATGCAGTGATTAAGTACTCATCTGAGTTCGAAACGCGCGAAGCAGAGGCGTAACTTGAAGCTCCCGGGCCCCGATGCAAAACCTGTAACAGGGCCCCCAACTATAATGCTTTACTTATAGTACTGTGTTCCCTATATGGAGAAGAGAGGCCTTATGGGACCCTAAGGCTCCTGGGCCCGGGTGCAACCGCATCCCCTGCATCCTCTATAGTTACGCCCCTGGCGCGAAGATTGCTTTTAACTGGACTTTACGTCCCGAGTGTTTTTATACTTGTGTCTCACATACCGTAACTGACTTAATTCCGTCACTGCTATAACTGGAAATCTTAATTCTAAAGACCGCTAAATATATAAATGTTAAATGGAATACAATGAGGGATAATGGCCGGATTTGGGTTTCCCTTAGTGTAGTCCTATTTGTATCAATAGAGAGAAAAGAAGTATCACCAGGAGTATTCAGGGTCTTAAGTACAGCAAAGCTCTTAAAAAGTGATAAGAAGGAATAAAGCGGATTCTCTTGAGAAAAGCGTCTGACTCCTTGTGCCTGGCAGACGACTTGAGTAGGTAACTGCCCCTGGGACTGAGGATTTGTACCCGGAGGTAATTATGTGAGTGGCAGAACTCGGTCCTCATTATTTCACTGACCATTTGCAGGAGCTTTGAGGATTTTCTGCACGAAAGTCTGGTGGAGTATTTGGATGTGAACGAAGAGAATGATTGTTGCATATCCCTGTACGAACACTCGATAACCAAGTAAGTCGCTCTTTTATCCTTATGTTACCTCGGGTGGGTTTTGTGGGCATGGGACTGGGTAGACCTGCCAACTTAAAGGGCGTCAGTCATTTCCTACAACCCCATGAACTACATTTTTGGGCTCATAGAAGCTGGGGCACTGAATCCAGCGGTGTCACATAGTTGCCTTCCTCACCATTTCCCCTGCTATCCACCCACAAAGCTGCTGCTTGGTATATACAGCGCACCAGGGGCGTAACTATAGAGGGTGCAGGGGATGCGGTTGCACCCAGGCCCAGGAACCTTAGGGGGCCCATAAGGCCTCTTTTCTCCATATAGGGAGCCCAGTACTATGAATAAAGCATTCTAGTTGGGGGCCCTGTTACAGGTTTTGTATTGGGGCCCAGAAGCTTCAAGTTATGCCTCTGTGCAGCATGGTTTAGGTATGGGTACGGGTACAGATACAGATAGAGGGGGGGCCCAAGCTCACGTTTTGCATCAGGGCCCCTGAGCCTTTAGTTACGCCCCTGCAGCGCACTACTTATTGCATGCACTCATAATGACCATACTGGTCCGCTTCATGGAAGTAGTCTGCTGTATGAGTGTCCCTTGGGCTCGGCGCTCCAGTCCCTGTGAGCATATCAATCTACTTTATGGGGGTCATAGGAGCTGACGGGTTCTCGTTAAGCGTTTGTAGGAACAGGTTTAAAAAGTAAAGTTGAAAAATTGGTTCTAGACTGAACAAACACGAGTTGCGGCAGTGTTGAAACCGTACTTTAACAGTAGTGAATACAGAAAGCACAAAGTTTTTACACTGTACAGCTGTGTATGGCCTTTTTTTTGTCTTTTTTTGCTTTTTGGACCTGACTCTTTGCATTACAAAGATGGCCCATCACTGTCATTGGCCAGAGACATAACTTGAAGCTCCTGGGCCCCGATGCAAAACTTGTAACAGGGACCCCAACTGTAATGCTTTACTCATAGTACTGGGTTCCCTATATGGAGAAGAGAGGCCTTATGGGCCCCCTAAGGCTCCTGGGCCCGGGTGCAACCGCATCCCCTGCATCCTCTATAGTTACGCCTCTGTTGGGCACCTATAATGTTTCATGAACAGCTGCCGTTTGGTCCTCCAGTTCATAATCGTTGCTTAGCTGGTAAATCATGGCTCCCCCTGTAATCATTGGGGGAACGTCTTGCATCAGGGTGTATCTTTTTGAAGTCGACTACTTATATAACCCCTATGCCATTTCATGTTTTGAGTTGTTTATACTATCTACAGTGCTTTTATACCTTATACTAATATGTGTCTTTTATTTTGTTTGTTTTTAGGTACACAACCCATTTGGAAATTGAACCCTTCACTTTGCTTGGGGTCTGTGCTGGGCTTATTCCCTACCCACATCACAACCAGTCCCCAAGAAACACATATCAATGTGCTATGGGAAAACAAGCTATGGGTAAAATAATGATCTTTCTTAAACTATCCTACCAAAAGTAGAACAAGAATGAAAAGTAATATTTATTTATTTACATACATTAATACTTAGTGGGGCCTCCTTTGGCCCTAATGACATCCGGAACTCTCCCTGATATACTTTCTACTAACATCTGATACATTTCAGCTGGTATTTCCATCCATTCATCCTGCGAATTCCCTGAAAGATGCATTGGCCCACCTACAAAGGTGCAAGGAGCGTCGTCACTAGATAGTTGAGAAAAGGAGGAACATTCTATGGAGGGACCTGGGAAATGCCTTTTACTTGAGTGTGTTGTATCAACAGTTAAGTACGATGGCCGTCCCGTTATGGTCTGGGGATGTTTTACGTGGCATGGTCTCGATCCTTTGGTTGTAGTGACAAGAACCATGAACACGGAGGTGTACCCTGACATCCTAGACAATAATGTGCTGCGGACAATGTGGTAATACTCTGGAAATGGTCGGCCATACTTCCAACATGACAACGCATCTTGTCACAAATGTAACGCTCCTACTAAATATCTTTGGGATGAACCGGAATGTTGGGTGAGGAAATATGAGTAGCATCTATCTTCTTTGAGACAACTCGCCAGATGTTTGCAGGATGAATGAAGGGAAACGCCAGCTGAAGTGTATCAGATGTTAGTAGAGGGATGCTATAGCAGAAGATGCTTAGCCACTTCACAGCATATAGTGGTGGTCTCCAGTTTATAGCTTTTCATTTGGTTTGGCTTGGGAGGATACTGTTTCTCATTGAAGAGATCCAGGTGGTATGAAGACTTATTTTACAGGCAATGCTCCATGGGAAATGGTATGCAAATTAACCTTCCTTCAGAAGGAAGAAAACTTTCTCATTCCAGCCAAACCGGAGATTCCCCTCTAGACAGCACTGTTGGGATTTTTACACCTCATCAGTACAGAGCAGGGGATTGGTTTGCTGGCTGAAATGTGGGAACATTCACATGGAGCAGTTTGGGGTAAAAACCACATTGGGAAATTCATTGCTGATTGTTTCCAGATAAGTTATTTCATAAGGGAACTAATCCATAAATAAAACCAGTAGTCCTTCCAAATAATGCTTGTCCTACTGAAAAGTATAACACTATTAAGGCTTCTGTCCTCGGACGGATTTGCATTGCGGGGTACGGAGCGGGAGTCCACCTCCGGACTCCGGAGCAAATCCAGCCCCATAGCATGCAATGTAAAAATGCCCACGAGCGGAAATCGATTGTGATTTTCCGCTTGCGGAGAAGAAATCGCAGCATGCTGCGATTTTGTGCGGGCTACACACAGACGGCTTTCATTGAATTCAATGGAAGCCGTCCGTCCCGTGGCCATTCTGCAATCATCATTGCAGAATCTCTGCAGGAGCCGTGTCATCTGTACTGTGCGTGCGTGCCGAAGCGCAGGACGGCACATCCGTAGTACAGATAAGAAGACACCGGACAGGTATGCAGGGGTCCCCAGCCGGCACTGGGACAAACTCCATTGCGGAATTCTGCATGCAGGGTCCGACCCGCCTGTGGAAAGGCGGCCTTAGAATTCCCCCTATATATAAACACAAGACTGTGCTCGAAGCATATGAAAATAGATAGAACTGTGAAGCGACTTCTCATATTACTATACCCTTTGTAAGAAACGCCCGAGCTGCTGCAGAACATCTCTTAACCATACAAGGATTAAAAGTTTGAAGGGAAGACTCCTGTCCTCTCTTGATATGAAACTCCTCCATAGTTTCCAAAAAAGGCCTACAACAGCTGAGAGGTATGTGATGTTCTGCAGCAGCAGCTGACGTGTCAAGTGATGATGTGCGGCCACCGTACTCTATAATGCACTCTACAGGTACTGAATCAAAGAGGGAATACAACATGCTAGTCAATAGAGATGAGCGAGTATACTCGCTAAAGGCAATTGCTCGAGCGAGCATTGCCTTTAGCGAGTATCTCCCCGCTCGGGACTGAAGGTTCGGGTGCCGGCGCGGGGGAGCGGTGAGTCAGCAGGAGGGAGCGGGGGAGAGAGGGAGATCTCCGCTCCACCCCGCAGCTCCCTGCCCGCTGCCGGCACCCGAACCTTCTGTCTCGAGCGGGCAGGTACTCGCTAAAGGCAATGCTCGCTCGAGCAATTGCCTTTATCGAGTATACTCGCTCATCGCTACTAGTCAATCATTTGTTTGACGCAGGAGAAGGAGCTTGGTGCAAAAGTCATCTGCAACAGACTGATCATGCAGGAAGAGCTAAGCGGTGCCTCGGCGCCGCCACTCGTCTGCGTATGATCATCAGGTTCTGACATCAGAATGCTTTTTTAAAGAAAATATTATTTTTGGAAGTTTCAAATTAGAAAACTTGACTCCTTTCTTAAATAATGTTAATGGGACAATGCCGGTAACGACCCCTAAGACAATGGCCTTCTCCGCTCCTGAAACGGAAGACCAGACTGATGCTTAATGTACAGATTTCTGGGCGTAAGAGGAAACACGAGGCTCTCCAGCTTTTCGCCTTTCTTCGCTGGCAAACATTTAGTTTCTTGCCACACACAGTCAGACAGGATCAGTGTGTACAGAAAGCCAATTCAGCCCCGCTCAGTCCTTTTGTCGTCTTCCTCCTGAATGAGGTTTTTTTTCTGCCTCTCTTTTTTGTTTGGAGTGTCATTTGCAATTCACTGTCTCTGTTTTCCGAGGTTGGTGTATTCAGCTGTTCTGACCCCGGGTCCTGCACATTTAGCTCCTTGGATACAATGCGCTGACGTTACTGCCGATGGTCAGGATACAAAGGCTGCGAGATATCTTAAGCCGTAAAAAAGGCCTTTGTTTCTGTTTGTTATTACGAAACACCTGAATAAAGAATAAGGAGGCAGATAAAAACCCTCCACGAAGAAAGGGGGAATCGGCACCAGCCGTCCGAGGAGTATGAATATGTCAGGAAGGAAGGGAGACGGTCCAGGAAGCAAAGTTATGACAAAAGGTTCTATAAGGTTTATATAGGCAAGCGGTTATACACCGTGTCTTGTACAGCAAGGTGCCCTTTAGGACCTTTGTGAACTTTTCAATTAATGTGCTTTTCCATTTAGGATCTTTATGACTTGTTATTCCTATGTCCGATCAGTAAGAATTGCCCAATGGAATTTGTGGGAGTCGCAGAAACATCATGGTAAAAGCGCTAGGAAATTTCTTGTAATGTACTTTCATTTGGGCCCGATTGATTTAATGGGTCTATCAATCTCATGTTGACAGATTTTCTCCCAACCAATCTGTCTAATTTCCCTTTGCCCCTCCTTCTTTGGAACACCACCCACTCCCCACCTCTCTGTTTGTCTGGTCTTTGGATCCCACCCCCCACCCCCCACACACATCTCCTCCCGCCTCTCTGTCTTTGGATTGTCCCCCCCCCCCTCCACACACACATCTCTTCCCGCCTCTCTATCTTTGGATTGCCCCCCTCTCCCACCTCCCCCCAGACACACACACTATCTGTCTTTGGATTGCCCTTCCTTCTCCACACACCTCCTTCCACCTCTCTGTCTTTGGGTCCCCCCCCCCCCCACACACACACACACACCACACACATCTCCTCCCGCCTCTCTGTCTTTGGATTGTCCCCCCTCCCCCCCCCCCCACATCTCTTCCCGCCTCCCTATCTTTGGATTGCCCCCCTCTCCCACCTCCCCCCAGACACACACTATCTGTCTTTGGATTGCCCTTCCTTCTCCACACACCTCCTCCCACCTCTCTGTCTTTCGATCACCCTCCCTCTCCCCCCCTCCCACCCCCAGTCTGTTTTTGGATTGGGCTCTCCAAGGAGGATTCAATGCAATGATCTGGGGAAGGGTGAGGAAGAGAAGGAAGCTGATCCGATGAAGGTGGGGGGCAGTGGGAGGAGGTGGGTGGGGGGAGAGAGCTCCCCCCTGTTCCCCACTGCTACCCCCCCGATCCACCACGCCGCCCCCCCCTGCGCAGTCATTTACTTACCGTCTCCTGAACGCTCACATTATGCTGCCATTCTGCACCAAAGGGATTTGACGGTGTGTGTATAACATTTGTAGAGCGGCGGGCTGGGTGTTTGGGTTGGGTGTGATCGCTGATCGCTGTCGGTACATGCTGGGAGTTGTAGTCCCACCACATCTGGAGAGCCCCGGTTTGGCAGACCTCTGTATATGCCTATTCTTTGGCTCATTGTTGGTTTCATTACACTCCGCCTTTATCATCCTTGTAGTGTGTTTTCTATATGTTATTAAACCAACACAACTCTCTGCGGATAAAGGGCTTTGTGCCTCGGGCCTTTTGTTGTTTGGAAATCACCTGCGTAATAATCTCAGTAATTTTACGCCGCTATAAAATGTTTTGCAGGAATTTTCAGTCTAACAATACAAAACATCTGACATGTTATGACCTGAAACCTAATCTGAAATCATCGAGAAACTGTTGTTTTGTTCTGCGGTGGGCTAATCACATCAGTATGCCGGAGCTTGGCATTTTACGGCTATAGGCAAACTCTGCGTATTCACCCCTGAACTATGAAATATGGAATATATTATATATAGTGCTGTTCTGTCTGTTTGCTGCTCAGTACCACTCCACTGTATAAAGTTGGGTTTGATAATGTAGCCATTTTATGGGTGTTTTAAAGGGGATTTTCAGGAGAAAAAGGAAAATAAAATTTTTTGGTAGGGAATGGGTTAAAATAAAAAACACAAGTCACACTCGTTAGTCAGAATTCCTAGGGTCCCGGCTGCAGTGGTCATGCGCCATTCATTCCCCATATGACTGCTCATCCAATCATGGGCTTCAGCATTCACGTGCCGTTCATGGCATTATCGCGCACCGCGGAACCAATGATTGGCTCAACGGTCATATATACAATGAATGGTATGTGGCCACTGAATGCAGCTTCCTCGGGGACCATCAGAAAAAAGGGGCTTTCTGCACTCGACTTAGGACTTCTCACTAGAGATGAGTGAGTATACTCGCTAAGGCACATTACTGGAGCGAGTAGTGCCTTAGCCGAGTATCTCCCCGCTCGTCTATAAAGATTCGGGGGGCGTGGAGCGGCGGGGGAGAGTGGGGAGGAACGGAGGGGAGATCTCTCTCTCCCCCCCCCTGCTCCCCGCCGCAACTCACCTGTCACCCGCGCCGGCCCCCGAATCTTTAGAGACGAGCGGGGAGATACTCGGCTAAGGCACTACTCGCTCAAGTAATGTGCCTTAGCGAGTATACTCGCTCATCTCTACTTCTCACACATTAGTGTGTTGTTTTTTTTTTTTTGTTTGTTTTTTTTAAAACCCGTTTCCTGCCCAGAAAAGTTTTTTCTTTTGCTTTGTTTCTTTTTTTTAATTCTTTTGAAAAACACCTTTAAGTTCAAATAATTAGTTCCTTTCTTATGGAAAGCTAGGTTGTAATCGGCATGGTCTCCTTTATCCAGGTCACTAGGGTTGTTACCCAGCTTTCCTAGAGCCCTGAAAGTCATGATTGTTGACTTGCCACATCGTTTGCTCTGTATAACTATACAAAGTTGCCCATCAGGTCTCATTCGATAAACAATTTGGCTTGTAATTAAGTGATTTAGTTGGTAAGTCGGGGTATACATGCAGCTTGCTCTCCCACCAGAAGTTTAAAGGGGTAATTCCGGAGACTGGACATTTCATCAAGTTTTCACCAATCACTGCATAGGTGAAAATTGATCGATCGGTCTGGTTCCGACCGCTGGGTCTCCCACCAATAATCGCTGGACATGGCTCCTGTTTCTCCATTACTTCTCACTTCTGGTGGCTTCTCCCACCCATAGTAATGTCAGATTGAGTAAACGCTGGCCGTCCCTGTTCAGCCCCACTCCATCCATTTGAATGGGACTGATGGAAGTAGCCGAGCGCCTTATACTCTCCTATCTCCAGCAGTCCAGTTGAAAATGATTGGGCAGCACTATGTATGTTTGACTGCCACTCCATTCAATCTCCTTCTCACTAAGGGGGGTGCATCAAGCCTGCTCTGAGGAGGAATGGGGAAACAGGACATCCCACACCGCAGGTTCGTTTACCCTGCAGATTTTTTTCGGCAGTGCGTCGATGTAATTTCTTGAAATCTTATCCGCTTGGTCTCTAGTATAGGCTGTGTATGTTTTGCATACAGGCTAGACAGGCTGGACTAGATGGACATTGTCTTCATTCAGCCTTACGAACTATGTTACTATGTTAGACCCATGGAAAGAAAATTAGCAGCATTTATAAATATGATTTTACAAGATTTCCTTTAATTATTGTTCTTTTTAATTAGGTACAATTGGATACAATCAGAGGAATCGAATCGACACATTAATGTACTTGCTGGCATATCCGCAAAGGCCAATGGTGAAGACCAAGACTATTGAACTCATAGACTTCGAAAAACTGCCTGCCGGACAGAACGCCACCGTGGCTGTGATGAGTTACAGCGGTTATGACATTGAGGACGCCCTCGTGTTAAATAAAGCTTCGTTAGATAGAGGTATGTGGGAGTCGGGCAGGGACTAATACCTATGTGTACAGTAATATGCCATTAGTGCAGAATTAACTTAGGGTGGATCCAGATGGGACAACTGTTGCTCTTGTGCTTTCACACAGTAGCGATAGTCGTTAAGTGAATGAGGGCAGAGGGATCTGGAGATCATTTCCGGCCGCCCTCCTTCATTCACAGCAAACAGGTTGTCATTCATAGATAAATGACTGCCGGTTTATACTGAGCAAAAAGTCGCTCACTGGTCGTTCCATTTCAGTGAGCTGAAACAAAACCTCTTTTCACTCGGGTGATAGATGATAAAAGTCCGATAGGTGGCGGTCTCACCTGCTGCTGCAGCTAATAGTGTTTACTGTCTCTTACACAGCTACTGAAATCACATCTATACTGCTCAGTTCTACTGTGCAGTGTCTTCCGTTACCTATGAGATGTGCTACAGAGTGATAGAGAAGAAAATATCCTACTCTTCTATGTGTTCTGTGTATGAGAGCCAGTCTACACCCATCAGTTCAGTGAAGACTGAGAATTGGCCTACAGAGGGGGTAATGATGATCAATGCAGGATACAATACATATAATGCCCAGATATAGCATTATCCCTCATGTGCTTATACATGGACACCTAATTCTACAACGTCAGGTATGTTTGTAAACTAAAATACATACAAGTCCATAGTCGCAATCTTATAATTACACCAAAGCCAAACTTAGTATGCAATATTCATGGTATACTATAATGTGTATCGGCCAACTGCTGTGCCCACCGTAAAGGAAGTTGGAAAATGCTAAGACACAAATGACTATAAAGCATATCAATAGTAGGGGGACAGATTCAACACATACATGCGGGAGTACCCATAATAGTAATGAGGTCCCCTTACAGCCAGTCTTGGGTACTGCCCGTAAAGTGATGCCCATGAGGTATGTCCATAGATACCCATTAACCGCTAGTTCCATTCTCTGCCTATGTTCTTGCTAGATGCTGATGTATTAAGCAGTATGTATATATTATACACCTATAGATAGATAGCGCTATATAGCACAGAAATCAGCCGACTGTGCAGCATTGAGACCCCATTATAATGTATGAAGCTTAGGAGTCCATACATAAGCTACCCTGTCATATCTATACACCGATTTCCCAGGCTGTAATTTAGGATGTATTTCCTAATTACCCTTTCCACCCTTTATTCTGCACGGGTAGTCGGGTGATTCCTATCTATTCATTCGCACCTTCTGTTTGCAAAACAAATTCCGTCCTTATCTTTATTTTCAATCGTGCTAATTGGAGTGAGATTGGAGGGGGGGGGGGTCGTTAGTGAGAAATAAATGAGAAGGACTTGGATCACCTTTCCTCCTATATACACACCAGCCTTTTCATCCCGGTAATAGACAAGATGGCCCACGCCGGTTGCTAGGCTCTCTTAAAATGATTCCCAGACATTTCTCTTTGACATTAATGTCGGCGTTTGCTGCTTTTGCGCCCATGTCAATACAAGTGGAACTAAATAGGAGGGTCGTTACCTCCCTTCTGTAAAATAAAATCCAGAAGAGAAAGAATCTACCTTTCTTTCAGCCATTGTGTTGAATTTGCGGTTGGCCTTCAATAGCTTGCACCCTAAGATGTGTTCCAGCCGCCTTTTGGAGAAGTGGCCAACAGTAATAATAAGCTTTTATTACAAACTGGGGGTGTCCCGATGCCCATTACTGAGGAGTACAGAGACTGAAAAAGTCCTTTGTGGGTTCCGGGACCCAGGGATTTGCCGTATGGAACAATAGCGCAGAGGCGTCCGGCCATGGAATGATGGTAATTGGAGGTGCCATTCTTTTGTCGGGGAGTATTGAAGCCTTATGTTGTGTGCGTGTGTCATCTCTCAGGGTCTCGAACAGGCACATGCAGCCCATTAATGTGCATTTCATTCAAGACTCTCAAATGGTGACCCGTGCATCATCACTGTTTGCTAAAGATGTGCATACGAGTTATTTCTGGTTGATGATGATGTTTCCTAACTTTTGTTTGTTGGGTTTTTTACATTGCGTTCTTCACTCCACCAAGAACAACATCTTCAGTTTGTCTTCTGTGTGGACAACTGCATATGGACAGAAGCCAGAACAGAACCATAGGGTTTAATATGTGATTCAGGGATCTCTTGGATCCTCGGAGACCTCTTGGATCTCTGTTTCACATGGTTTCCGTCTGTCAGTTTTTAACGTTAATCAAGACTGACGGGGATAGGAACCATGTGATACTCAGACCAAAAAGGTCTCCATTAGAGATGAGCGAGCACCCAAATGCTCGGGTCTGCGTTATTCGAATCGAGGTTTTCCTAAAATTTGAGAGCTCTACTCGAGTAACGAACCCCATTAATTACAATGGGAGACTTGAGCATTTTTGTACGTGGGACGCCGGGTCCCGAGCTTTTTTTTTTTCTTGGTTCCTCTCTCCCCCCATCTCTCTCCCCCCATCTCTCTCCCCCCATCTCTCTCCCCCCATCTCTCTCCCCCCATCTCTCTCCCCCCATCTCTCTCCCCCCATCTCTCTCCCCCCATCTCTCTCCCCCCATCTCTCTCCCCCATCTCTCTCCCCCCATCTCTCTCCCCCCATCTCTCCCCATCTCTCCCCCCATCTCTCTCCCCCCATCTCTCTCCCCCCATCTCTCTCCCCCATCTCTCTCCCCCCATCTCTCTCCCCCCATCTCTCTCCCCCCATCTCTCTCCCCCCATCTCTCTCCCCCCATCTCTCTCCCCCCATCTCTCTCCCCCCATCTCTCTCCCCCCATCTCTCTCCCCCCATCTCTCTCCCCCCATCTCTCTCCCCCCATCTCTCTCCCCCCATCTCTCTCCCCCCATCTCTCTCCCCCCATCTCTCTCCCCCCATCTCTCTCCCCCCATCTCTCTCCCCCCATCTCTCTCCCCCCATCTCTCTCCCCCCATCTCTCTCCCCCCATCTCTCTCCCCCCATCTCTCTCCCCCCATCTCTCTCCCCCCATCTCTCTCCCCCCATCTCTCTCCCCCCATCTCTCTCCCCCCATCTCTCTCCCCCCATCTCTCTCCCCCCATCTCTCTCCCCCCATCTCTCTCCCCCATCTCTCTCCCCCCATCTCTCTCCCCCCATCTCTCTCCCCCCATCTCTCTCCCCCCATCTCTCTCCCCCCATCTCTCTCCCCCCATCTCTCTCCCCCATCTCTCTCCCCCCATCTCTCTCCCCCCATCTCTCTCCCCCCATCTCTCTCCCCCCATCTCTCTCCCCCCATCTCTCTCCCCCCATCTCTCTCCCCCCATCTCTCTCCCCCCATCTCTCTCCCCCCATCTCTCTCCCCCCATCTCTCTCCCCCCATCTCTCTCCCCCCATCTCTCTCCCCCCATCTCTCTCCCCCCATCTCTCTCCCCCCATCTCTCTCCCCCCATCTCTCTCCCAAAATATTTGCCATTGATGCGCACACTGCGGCGGGGAGGGGCCAAAACAGGCACACTGGAGCGGGGTCAAACATGGTGTGATGCTCGCTCGAGTAGCGAGCACCATCGAGTACGCTAATAGTCGAACGAGCATTAAGCTCGGCAGAGTACGTCCTCCGCTCAACTCTAGTCTCCATCTCAGATATTGAGCCCTATGGTTCCATCCTGGTTTCCGGCCCTTTTCTGCATAGAAGACGGAAACCCGAGATAGAGCCGGCAACGGAGAGAAGAGCGTGACAGAGGATAACCTACAATTAATTGGCATTAAAACGGCCATCTGGTTTCATGCCAAAATTTTGTCTGGGACTGGAAGGGCCGGATGGTGTATTGCCTGACTTGTTTTTCTCTGACGTCCTTCTGAACTGATTCTGGGTTCCGTTTTCGGCAGTCCAAGATCTCCGAAGCATTCTTCATACTAACTAATCCCCATAGTGCATTGGTAGTGTTAGACTACCAATGCATGCTAAACCTGCTCTCTGATTGGCTAGTACTTCTCACGTGATCAGTGCTGGCAGAGAACTAGATAGAAAATTGCAGCAGTCATCTTGGACAGCCAAAAAGCATGACTGGAATTAGCGGATCAGAGAGGTGGCAGAGAAGAACAAGTGCAGGTAAAATACCCCTGCCTCCTCTAGTCCAGGGACAGAATTGTTTCAGAAACCGAAATATTGA